>NW_010290720.1:0-17743 GCF_000700745.2 Antrostomus carolinensis | reverse complement strand
CCCCCCAATCCTTCCCTTCCATTCTGATCTATTAGAAGTATTGCAGGTTTGGTTTTGTTATGGTTTTTTTCTGGCTATCTTGGCTAGGGAGAAACATCCAGAGCTCTCAGGATGGTCCCTTCTAAGCCCCCAAATCCTGACAGTACAGAATGGCTTGCCATGGTTGCAAAATGCTCTTTTTTTGAAGGAAAGGACTCTACTACTGAGCCTGCATTAGTACATAATAGTAGCCCAGTAGGAGCAGGTCTGTAGAGCATTCTCTGTAGTGTTTGCCTTTATCCAAAAAGTCCAGGTTGTGCACTCTGAGATGACTTCACAATACAAACCAAAGCATGGTAAATGGTGATGATTGGGTCATTTCCAACCAGATTGCACTCCTGACCAGAAGTAAACTGCTCACGTAGATACATCCTCTTGTCCTTGTGGAAGTATTTATGAAACCCCTCAGGTAAATACTCCTGCATCATTGGAGGGAAGGAGGATGAAAGAAGAAGACAGTGTCACCACATGTACGATCTATCGTAGACCTGTCTCACTTGATTATAGGAAGCTCTGTCTTTCGAGGTAGAACAGGTGTCTGCTGTGAAGAAGACTACTGTAGGTGGGCTCTGCAGTGTCACCACATGTACGATCTATCGTAGACTTGTCTCACTTGATTATAGGAAGCTCTCTCTTTCGAGGTAGAACAGGTGTCTTCTGTGAAGAAGACTACTGTAGGTGGGCTCTGTACTTCATCCAAAGTGTGGTAGATACATAGTGATTTCAGCAGGGGGTTTCAGAACGAAGTATATCCTTTTGCTTAGGGCAGTTTGAATGCTGCTTTGGATATTTAGATGTCGTATTGGACTTTGTCAGGGATGTTTGGCTGGGCTGTTCTCAGGTATGGCTGTTCCCTGTGTATTTCTCAAGTCCTACAAGTGCAAGTTAGGCCTTACTGTCTCACAATGAACATGCAGCTGCAGTACTCTAGGGGCACAGCTCTTCTGTGAAGTTCTGCAGGAAGATTACTTTATCTTCCAATAAAATACTGGAAATCTCAAATATTAGTGAATATAATCTGCCTTAAAAATCTTTTTTTTTTTCCCTATCTAGGCTTCTTGCCTGGAAAATAAGATGCTGATATTCCTCTGTTTACAAGGAAGTTAGGTAAAGAAGCTGCTGTTTCGGAAAAAAATTCTGTGTCAGAGTCAAGGACCACAGAAGAAAACTCAGGCATGTTTAAGGAATGCATTCAGTCATGTATTTTAGGGTGAGTAGAAAATCAAGGTCTTCTGTGCAGTTTGGGATCTAGAATGACAAAAAAGCTCCTACACTAAAATAGTATTTTATTATAAAACTAAGAGCTGTAGCCGCATATGCAGGTAGCTCTGACTCTTGCTTCGTAACTCTGGAGTGCTTGTCAAAGTGATGTAGTTTGAAATGATTTTGTCTGTTTGGTACATCTTAAAAAAAAAAAAAATCCTGTAAGAATAATTTATTTTGACCTAATTCAAGGACTCATGAGTAGAATAAAGTGTACATTACACTTTTTTGACATAATGTAATTTTTTTTTTTTTATTTGTAAGTAGTTTTGACATAGCAGAATAGAACATATGACAAAACCAAAAGTGCACAATATATGTGAAGTGATCTTGCATTTCCTCTGCTGCTCAGTGATGTTAGGCTGAACTGCAGTCTTGGTTGCAAAAGCAAAGTTGCCACACTAAGGTTCACTGTTACTAGCATCCATAGCTGAGTGTGTGGTCCCACAGTGTCAGGGGACAACTGTGAAAACAGTCTACGTGTTCCTAGCCCTTCTTCTGCAGTGCCTGAGTCCAGGTGAAAATCAACCACCTTTTCTC
Organism: Antrostomus carolinensis; assembly: GCF_000700745.2. NCBI lineage: Eukaryota > Metazoa > Chordata > Aves > Caprimulgiformes > Caprimulgidae > Antrostomus > Antrostomus carolinensis. The sequence goes on along the minus strand of NW_010290720.1, from coordinate 15,901 downwards.
TTTTGCAGAGTTATTTCTCAGGTAGGCCAGTTCCCAGAACTAGCTTACCCTGCCAGTACCAGTGCCAGGGTGGAGAAGACATTGCCCAGCCAAAGGGGCAGGGGAGAAAGCAGCATCATAGCAGTCTTCTGGGTCAGCTGAAACTGCTGTGGAGCTTCCAAGATTTGCCAGTAGTATTTGCCAATTGTCTTTTTCATGTGAATCCTATCCCCAGTGCTTGTTGGTGCACTCCTGGCTGCCCACTGCTTTATCCTGGTGTCCCTAAAACCTCTTCTCACTGCGTGTGAGTTGTGCTCAGCTCACCTCTCTGCTAGGAATGGAAATAAAGTCATTGGTTGGACATGGAGTTTTGAGTATGGTAGATGAATGCTTTCTGTGTGGAAGTAACGGACTTGTGAAAGGACACCAAGTGTGATTTACAACTCAAGCAGTTTGGATTAGGATGTGGAAATAGGGTATTGTGTCTGTCACTGGAAGTGTTCTGAGTCATGCACTAGAAATTGTGCTTATGTGCATATGAGCAGCTCGCACAGATGTTACCAGGTAAATATCAAGATGCTTTCCAGTTCCAAGTTCGATTGTTTCTAGGAATTGCATAGAGAACATACTGGATTTTTCTGCTTTTAACTGGATAGCTGAAAATGAGATGTATTGATTCATGAAAAGTGGAAACTCCCCTTATAAGCTTGGCAAACGTTAATGTCACTTCTAGTAATAGCCTTTCATGTGTGAATGCAGCTGAGGCTGGAACAGTTTGTAAAGCATCTTTGGAATTCAGAGGTTCTGAAGAGATGAGGTACAGAAAGGGATATATCCCCCCCATCCTTCCCCACCAAAAAAAAAAAAAAAAAGATAACTGCTGTGAATTCTTGGCAGAACTAATATGGGGGCTACTATTACATTGCCTTTCTCTCAGTGCAGGGTAAACCTACTAATGTTGGCTTCTGCCAACAAAAGAAGAAATAACAGGAAAATGATGACGAAGAGAGGCAGACACAAAGGTTAAATAGAAAGCACATAGCAAAGTGAGTATCTGGAACTTTTGGTGCTAGTGACCAACTGGAGTTGGAGCAAATAACCAGCAGTAGGGTGTGAGATCAGGTGGTGTTTGAGGATCTTCTAGGGTAGTTGGAGTAATGTAGAACTGACTTGAACATTCAGGATAGATTTAACCTCCAGAAAAACACGTGTTCAGGGTTCTAGTTGAATAGAAACTCTCTTACAATACTCTGTAAATCACTCTTTCACCCCACTCCACCCCTTGCATATTGTAATGGTGAGTTATTCTCTGAGATTAAGAGATGTCAGGCTATGGAGATTACAGTTATCCTGCAACCCCAAGAAGGTTTATTTTTTTGGGCTTTGTAACTGTGTACTAATTAGAATATTGCTAGACAGTCTTATTTACAGTTTTCCTTTTAACTTGTCAGAGTCTGATAATTGAACTAAGTTTAAGAAATATCAGCATCACATAAAATCATGACTATTCAGTATGTTAATTTTTCTCCTTTTCTATTTCTGCTACTGGTATTTTAGGGTTCTAAAATACTGCTTTTCCATAAACTGCATAAAAGTTGACAGTGAAAATCCTCTTTTTTTCCTTCCTTTGCTCTCCCTCCCCCCTCCAGGGCTACTGGCAGACAAATGTTAAATTCTCCTGGTCCTGTGGAGCATAAAAAGTATCTGTGTTCGACTGAGAATGAAGAAGGACTAATTGATCAAAGAGTGCTAAAGCAAAAGTGAGTTTATAATGCATTTCCTAAATTTTCCTTACCTTTAAAAAATGACAGAACAAAGCAAAAAGAAGTGTTTGAGACTAACAGATACCTTATAAAAAGTGATCCTAATTATTAGAGGCCTGGTCAGGTATATTTAGAAAACAGCAAGAACAGAAACTTACTAGGATTCAACTGAACGCACTAGTCAAATGGTATTTTTTCTGCTCTTCATCCTCAGTCCCTGCTCTTTATCTTGTGTTGCCTCATGCAGAAGGCAAGGTACAAGTTTGTCTTAATTTGTCTGGTTTTTAAAAATCCTCTTTTACAGATGTGTTTTCAATAGCAGTCTGACAAATTAATCATTACAGAGTGGAATATGGCTATAAAAGAATTGTGTGCTTGAGGCACTTTAAATATAGCACATGTGAAGGTAGGCGTGCTGGTTCCATTTGCACACTCACTTTCCTTGGGTATCAAAATGAGTTGTCTTAAAAACTGGAGGCAAGGTGAGTGCAGGTTTCCTTGTGTTTTGGTGGTTTTGTTTTGGTTTTTTTCCTTTTCCTACACATACTTTTCCCCTTTGAGATTGGCAGTTAGTGTTAGGAGTCTAGTTTCTCTTTCAAGGCAATTGTTTTCTTGTTTGTAAAGCTTTCTCTGTTGGTGATTATCCCCCTCTATTCCTGCCTGCTATAATTTCTCCCACATAGATCTGACTGATGGCTTCATCATTGGTCAGATATTCTGAGATAAGGAGAGGTCTTCTGTAAAAATGTCTATTTTATCACTTAAAAAAAGTAACAAGGAGTTAGGAGTAAGGCTGTTTGGGAACAGAGGCAAGGGCTTAGTGGATCACATAGTTAATGCTTTTAAAATAAAATTCAGCTATGAGCTTCAAAAGAACAAAAAAAATCTCAAACCCGAAGATCCTGTCAGCATCATTGACAAAGAAACAAAACCAAATCACTTAAAACCCTCAGAATAAACCATTAAAATGATCTTGCAGTTATGGTTTTTAGCCTGTGCTTCTAAAGGATGCTTATTTTTAATTAATTATGAGTAATTTGCCTTGTGCTGTATAAAGAGTTTTAAATGGATTGTATGAATCAGTGTAACCCAGAATTGACTGGCTTTAGGAAATGTTCTCGGTTACTACTGTAGCTGAGAGTCAGTATGTAACTTCCAAAGGCCCATAATGGCCTGTTAAGGGGAAAGGGACTGCAAACCAGCAAGCAGTGCCAATCCACCTTGGGGCAAAGAAGCAGAAGAGGAGGGACATCTGCTTCTGTAAATAGAAGTGTCCTTTCTCAATGAAATACTAGATGTCCTAAAAGTCAGTGGAGCTGTGGTGATTTGTAGTCTTGAAGACCTGAGTAAATTTTATGAGGGCTTCTATTTAAAGATCAGATGAGAAGCTGGCAAGTCTCTTTCTCTGAAACAGCTGTTTGATCTGACTAAATCTGAGGATGGAACTGAATGGCCATTGCATCCATTAACTGCTGCACTGGGTTCATCCCACGCTATATATTATTTTTGGAAGTGAATGCTGCTGTTTAGATATGTCTATGACTTGCCCCACATTGATAAATGCAATATTATAGAGTTTAGGTTTGATATTTTGTTTTTTCCCTTTTCTTCCTGCCTTCTTTTCCCTTCAGTACTCACTGCATTTTTTTGACAACCAATGGAAAATTGTAATGTTTTATATGCTTGAGGGATTGTGCCAGCTATAAGCAGGTGGTAAAGGGTTGAACAAGACATTTGTTTTCGAAATTTGATTATGAGAACAGAAAAAGCTGTTTTGACTATTATATAATGATAGATTCTTACCCTAGAGTATAAAAGTAAACCCCCTGTCTATTCTGCTAATATACTAAATTTGAAAGCTGGGTTGGTTAGTTGATTTGTTTTTTCACTTAAGTTCCAGTCTATGGATTTATGTGCTGTGCTGAAAAGTCATTTTTCACATCAGATTAGCAGTGGCTGGTTTTTATATTTTGGCATAATGTTAATCAACATTTCTGTTAGATCAACTAGTGGTTTTTTTCCATTGCTTTAAATTCGGAATGTTCGAATTCTATGCATGTGTTTCTCTCACCTAGTCTCTCATCTTAACTAATGGGGAAAGGGAAGCTGTAGTAATACAGAGAAGTTGTTCTGCAAATAAATGCTCTGGACTGTCTTATTCTGAGTAAGAAGGAGGAGGATAGGTACCCATTTCTTATCAGCAAGGCCAGATTTGGAAGAACAGCTTAGAACAATGATGACTTCCACTACTCCTTAATGGGTGTTCCCACCTCACCCACTTATTTGATGGCAGAGCAGTTCATACAAGCACTTCTAGAGTCAATTCTGCCAGGGGTTAGTTTAATTCAGTGGGGTTGATTTAAATGTACAGTTCAAATGATCAATATTTCGCCAGGGTTATATTTGTAGCCTCTGTCTCCTCATTCATTTAATCCAAACTGAAAAAGAAGAACTTGAAATTTTGTGGGTAGTGTTTTTGGATTTTTTTGTTGTTGATGATTTTTCCTCAAAAGACCCATGCAACTATAGCTTCAATATTTGGCATGGTTTTTGTTGAAATGAATTTGTGGGTGCTTTTATGGGTTATTAGTGCTGGTGAGTTGGCTCAAAGTTTCTCTGTGGTTTTTCCTGTGTAGATAGTCCTAACAACTGTGTTAAATATGCCCTTCTGTATTACTAAATATTACAAAAATATCAAAGAAGATTGCTTAAACACAAAAAATGAGGAGTAAGTGGGTGCAGCAATTGTATAATTTAATTTTGAAATTGTGCATAAGTATAACCAGATGAGGTTTGCAGGTTAGCTCAGTGGAGTAACTTTTTACGAGCAACTACAGAAGTGAAAACAGCCAGTCTTTTTGTTAATCTCCCAAGAAGATTAATCTTGAAGCAGTGTTCTTCCGTGAAGACAATAAGATAGCTACAGAGGATGATTCAATAAATACGTTTCCCCTATACCTGCTTTTCTGTATCAGAGTAGCAGCAGTTTGATGGCTCCTGGCATCCTGGTGTTTATCTCGTTGCTAAGACAGAGGCTGTCATTACTTGTAAATACCCGACACTTCTGTGAACACCAACCTTTTATTGGTTGGTTTATATGTCCTGTCTGCCTTTCCTCAAGGTGTTTGTTTATCAGATGACATCCCTAATGTACACATTTTTCACTGTTTCCAATATGATGGCCCAGCTGCTTTCCTTCAAGAGCGATGTCCTGATACAGGCTTCTTTGTACATTTATTCTTTCTATAAAGATGTGTTCTGTAGCTCTTGAGTGTTGTGTAACAGATTTACTGTCTGGATGCCTTGAAGTAGTTTGCTCAGAGCAGGTTTATGTGCACCAGCAGGATAACAGATCTTCTGGCCAGCCTTGACAGCCTTGAACTTCTCTATTTGCTGCGAGTTTGGAAGATGTGGTTAGTGCTCAGCTAAACCTGGGCCTTCTAAGTGTTCATATACCAATAAAACCATTGACAGCACTGGTGCTGGTGCCCATCTAAATTTGGGCTGATGCCAAGGGCAATGAATTGGAAGATTTATTTGAAAATAAACTTGGCTTCCAGCTCCAAGATGTCCGTGATGGCAAGCATGGTTGCAAACCACCATTCACTCAGTGGAGACATCTTGCCTTCATGGCCTCAAGTTGTGTCAAAAGTCCGTGATGGCAAGCATGGTTGCAAACCACTGTTTGTCCGTTCACTCAGTGGAGACATCTTGTCTTCATGGCCTCAAGTTGTGTCAAGAGAGGTTCAGATTGGATATCAGGAAAAATTTATTGATTGAAAGGTTGTTAGGCACTGGAACAGGTTGCCTAGGGAAGTGGCTGAGTCCCCATCCCTGGAGGTATTTAAAAGATGGGTAGATGAGGTGCTCGGAGATATGGTTTAGTAGTGGACAGGTATGGTTGAACTCTGTGATCTCCAAGGTCTTTTCCAACCAAACAATTCTATGATTCCATGATTCTAAGCTCTCAAGAGGTCAGGCACTTGCCGGTGTGCACTATTGCAATACTTTGAATTAGTAACACCTTGCTGATAGGGACTGAAGGTGAGCAGAGCATGGAACCACGTTAATGATGCTGTACATCTCCTTAGCTAAGGCAGTCTCACATCTAGTTTGGTCGGACTGCAGGCAACTGCACGGACTGCTAGGCAGCTGCACCTGAGGTGTGTTTTAGTTTTGACATGTCATTCTTCTAATGATCTTTATAGAGCTCCTTCCTTTGCTTCCCCATTACCTATATATCAGTACTGTTGGTCTGTGTTTAATGTGTTTTATCAGACACACATGCTTGTGCTTTGAAAAGGAGGAGAAAAAAAAATATAGAATAGCTAGCCTGAAAAATTGTTGCTTAGTCAATAATTTCAGATTATTTCACTCCTGTTACACAAGAAAGCAAATATTTCTTCTATACATGTGTATATATATACACGTATGCCGCTATAGTCCCGCAAATAAAAATCTTAGCTGGACTGTGCCTCTTTTATGTAACTTAAGAGTTCTTAGTTTCTATGCAGAAACCTTAATGTTAAAGCACCAGAATTATTTCTAGTAGATGTTGTGCTCTTTTTTTCAATTAGTTCATATGGACATGAAAAGCAACCACAGTCAAAGAAAAAAAAAAAAAGTTAAGTCTTTGATAGTGGTCAGTAGTAGAAGAAAAGATGTACTGTCAGTTTTGTTCAGAAGTACACACATCAGATGCTTCCTTTGATTATATCTATTCAACAACTAATGTTTAGGGATTCCAAAACAATAAATTGCATCTAGCCCATTAATTTTAATAGTGATTGATTGAATCTTTCTTCTATGAATTTGCCTGAATACTTCAGAAGCTATTTAGATAGATAGATTCCCCTGTTGAATGATGTGTCATAATAGAAAAATAATTTATTCTTTTTTATTTTAATGATTCCTGATAATTTCACTTCAATTGTTATTCCATCATCACTAAAAAATGTTATATCTGTGGGTTCGGGTTTGTTTTCTGCAAGGTTTGGGGGAATTTCTTTAGGTTTTCAATTTACGTGGTTCCGATAATTTCTGGCACTGTTTTTTAGGTCAGCATTTAATGTCTTTGTCATTGCAGCAGGGAGCTTAAGGATACTAATTTAAATTTAAAAAACTAGAAGACACAGTAATATCTTCTCTGTGCTTGTTGCTTCAGTGTTTTGGACATTAGAGAAACTGGACTCATGTTTTTGGAGCACTTGAGGTCAGCAGAGCTGAATTTATTGATATGGTGCTCTGAGTCTTCCACAGAAGTTTGCAGGAGAAAAAAATTGTTAAATCTTTCATCCACACCAGAAACAAGCCAAGCATTACAAATTATTTGTAGGAGATACTAACTGCATTGCTTTGTTAAGGTCTAGCAAAGTCATAAAAACCAAATACATAAAATTCTTTGGATACAGTATAACACATATTTCATGGGTGAATGCAAATGAACACTGCTTCATTACAATGGCTTGATTTAGGTGCAAGTTCTATCAGTCAGATTCCCCATGAAGCATTTTCTCTCTCCCTGTCTGTAACTTGCAGCTGCTGCCCTTGCATGAGATGGAAGTGCAGAGCCTTTGCTTGTGAATGGAAACTGACAAAAAATCTTGACTCCTTCTAGAAGGTTGTGTTTGCATCTCACAGACTTTCTTTAAAGCTGATTAATTTTGTCTGTAACTTCCTGCTTGTACTGAATGCGATGATTTCTATAGCAAGGATACTGCAGGAAAAGCTGGAACTGGTAGAGCTGCTCTGGGAAATGGGCCTGTCGGCTCCTGGGCCTTGCTGAAGCTAACACTGCTGCGGGTAACTTCTTGTTCAGTCTAAAGGATACCTGCCCCTATGTTTAGTGGGAACTGAAAAAGTAAAAGACATCATCAAGTACTAGGTAGGTCGACTACAAATCTCAGGCTTTAGGGAATAACTGTGAAACTGTGCATTTGTGCTGGAAAGCAGGAAACAGCAGTGAAGCACATGAAGGGAAAGGCATGAGAATCTCGGGCACAGATGTCAGAACTGTGAATAGTAAAAAGAGCCCTATTTTATCCTACTATTGAAAGAGGAAAGAGTTTATTTTGGTATTTCATCATCTGTCATAACTTTTGATGGAAATAACCTTTACAACCTTAAATATTGTTGTAAAGTTGAAGGCATATAATACATCTGTTAGTGAAATGGAACATTTTCTATGACTGTAGACTTTTTCTTTCCTTCACATCTGCAAGCTCCAGGGTTTTTTTTTCTCTTCTGTTTCTTCCTTGGCTTTGTAGACATGGACTTTTTTCGACCCTACAAATCATCAGATAGGAGTCTCTTATTGATGTTTGGTGTAGACATGTGAAAGGCTAGACCTTCACTTGTGAAAAATGTGAAGCTACTGAGGCTCCTCTCATGTGCTGAGTTTTATCTGGACACGCCAAATGTGGGAGCCCATTGATGTCAACAAGGTTCTATTCAGCTGTGATGTCCTCTGAGCAACTGGGACCTGAGCTAGTGCAAGATGTAGCAATGGTTGCCATAGACTCATGGACTTCAGTAGATATACAATGAGAAAAGCATGTAGCACACAATATTTATGTGTGTGCTCAGTTGTCCTTTAAGTAACATTTTTTTTTTTTTTTAATGAACTAAATAGATGCAGGAAACTGATCCTTCCTACCAGTATGCTCAGAAGCTTAAAAATGACAAAATCATGTTTGAACCTGTTTCTAGGTCTCTGCTGCACTTTGCACAGCTATCTTGAATGAGCTGTCTGTATTGATGCCAAGATTATTTTTACTGACTTGTTACAGATAATTCAGGCAGTTTTGTGTCTCTGCATGAGGTTGCACAGGACACTGAGCTCTGAAACTGTGTTCTAAAACCTTCATCCATCTGGGTGATGCTGCAAGTGTGTAAAGTCTTTGCCTTTCTTGTAGTAAAACAAGATATTCCCTGGGATTAGGGATCCTAGGGGTTATATAATTCAAATAGGTGGGGTTTTTTTGGTTGATTAGGGTTTTTGTTTGTTTTAGGTTTTTTTGGTTTTTTGCCAGCTGAAGGAAAAAAATGGCTCCTCCCAGAATTATGTTGTTGTATAGTTTCATGTCTCAGTAAATGTGCTGTGCATCAGCAGTGTAAGGCTGTAAAGGAGCCAAAGAAAGACACAGCTGTGTGAAAGAGTGCTGTGACTTAGTGCAGTAAATAAAGTGGTTATCTGCAAAAGCTGAGTGGCCAAAAGCTCCGTGACTAGTTGTGTCCTTACTGAGGAGATGCTTCTTAGGATGCAGTTCCATATTGCAGCTGAACATAGGGACCAGCTTGCTTCCTCTGCGCTGGTATTTGTCTCACCTCATGGGGAGCTATTTTGGGGACCTAAACAGTGAGAACACTAAGCCAAGAAGAAAAATGAAGAATTTAATCACACTGTAGTTCCTTGAAGTAACTTGCTGCGTGGTTAGAGGCTTCCATGGCAACCATTGCTACATCTTGCACTAGCTCTGCTGACCTCAAGTGCAGTACCAGTAAGAGAGGCATGGAGACATGTGGCAGTGGGGAGAGAGGGTTACCGCCTTTTGGCAGCAGCTAGCCATTGGATTGATTTGGCTGCAGCATCAAATGTCTCAAGACTGAGAGAAAATAAAAGATGTAATAATTTGTGTTTTGGGATCTGGATCTTATCTCTCTCTGGTTAGCTAGAAAACCAGAGAGGGTTGGTTGGAATCAGGCTACATATGTTTAGACCTAAATCTCTAGCTGTATTGCTGCTCTCCACAATCAAGGAAGGTCTAGGCTGTATGCATAAATCACAGTGCACATACAGTTTAACTGAGCTGTTCTTTTAGTTAAACAAGTTTGCATGTGAGCATTTCTGGGGATAAAGTTTAGTGTGGAGTTGTGTCTTATTTCAAACAAACTTGTATTTTATTGTAAAATATTACTATACATATTTAACATGACTGCCCACAGCGGTGATTTCAGCAAAAGCTAGTAAAATATTTAATCTCTTGCACTGTGGAGACTAAAGGAATTTTTGGATCTTGTTTGGACAGCAAGGAAGTATCTTCTGGGTTGGGTAAAGCTGAAGAGAAATGGAATTTGGAATATTTTTGTTGTACTGGCAAATGTGGAAGGGAGAGTTACCATGCCTCCATGCTATCCCAACTCCAAGAAAATTTTTTCTTCAAATAACTGAGTACAGTTCAATTTGTCTGAACTGAACCTGTTAAACTGTTCCGCTTTTTGAAATGGTGATTCAGCTTCACTGGTATTAGCAACAACAGGAATTTCAGTGCTGCTCAGCTACAAATTACTCCACTTTTTAAACTTCTGTACCTTTTAAAGCTATTTTAAATACAGCATGTTGAAAATAGCATGTAGTAGCTTGCAGCTTGTCTACTGCATGACTTTCATCAGTAAAGCTGGTGAAAGTACAGGATTCAAACTCATAGGCTGCAGAGCTCCTCATTGATGCTACATTGAACATCTGCATTTTATTTGCATAAGGAGGGACTTCCAAGGGATTTCAGAATCTGGGTTCAGTTTTATTTTCCAATTTGTGTATTAATTTATCACCGAAATAGGACATGAATTTGTCTTTGTGGATATGTTTGTCACTTCTTGCGCAGCTTTTCCTTCTTTTGAGACTATAAAGTACTAATAGAAGTTCACTACAGTTTGCATCTACTGTTAAGCATCTGTGTCCTAAAAAATCTGGTGAGCTTGGAGAGACAGCAGTCTTGGCCATTTTGTACCTGTTTTGCATGGGGAAACAGTAGTGCTGCTATGAGGATCAGATGACAGTACCCAAATCTATTTATTTATCTATTTATTCTCAGCACTGCATCACAGTTTCCAGTAGTGCTGGGGTTGGTAAAGTTGTATCATGGCTGTAGAGCTTTTACCAGCCTACAAGCTACCAACCTACATTAAAAGATGCCAAGATGGTGTGGCAGCATAACCAGGTCAACAAAGTTGAGGGTTATAGTCTAATCTACTCAAGAAGGTATTGAGGATATAATGATGACTATAGGGGCCTAAAATAATATGCCTCCCAGATATGTAATAATCTTTCAAAGTGGTATAAACTAAGCTATTGCAAATGCTCATCCGTTAGTATTGCAGTTGATTTTACCAGTCTAAAGCTACTGGCTACCATGTTTGGTTTTTTGTTTTTTGGTTTGGGTTTTGGTTTTTTTTTTTTTTTTTACATCCCTATCTGAAAGAGGCTGGATAGCAAAACCTCTCAATGAAAACCTTGCTAAAACTCTTCACAACTCTTACTTGTATACCTAGCTTTTGTTTATAGGCTACCACAGAGACATTTACTAGTGAAAACTTATGTATGTTGACTGACGTCTGGCAGTATTTCCCTCTGTAACTTTCACAGACTCAAAATCTAGAGCAGCTTGGAAGGGACACCAGAGCATGCCTAGTCCAGCCACAAGTCTCTGTGCAGGAGCTTTCACCTACCAAGTGGAAGGTTCCTAACTTGAGACATAAATAGTGTAGATTTCAACAGCTGTGGTAACTATCTTAATTTCCTTCATAATTAGTGGAAAGAAATAGATGAGAGAGAACATCTGGTCTGATTTAGTTGTCTTCTCATTGTTCTGTCATCCTTCAGTGGTGTTTCTCTCTCCCTAGTGAATATAAAGGTAGTGCAGATGATTAATTCAGATATGGATATCTGTATATTTATACCATTTAAGCATCTATATTTGTCATCTATAATGACAGCATTTTATTTTTAAAATTATTTCAAAAGTCTGCTAGTAGTTTCCAAATTGCTCTGTGCAACTTATATTAAAGCAAACATAAATTGCAGTGATGCCACACACAGAACATGAACATGACTTTTAGTTGTCTTTGGCACCTCTCATTTGAAATGTCTTTATTTTATTAAGTCTGGACCACTATGACTGGGAAACTGTCTAGGGCTGCCAGAACCACTCCACCTTTTAAGTGGAGTCTTGATTGACTTCCAGTTCAATTTATCTCTACTTTTCCCTGTGTTCCTTCAGAATTAGGGTTTGGTGGGCTCTCTGGAGGCAGGAAGCACTTGGTAGCCAGTGGTGATATCCTGCCTCAGGCTCATCCCAGGTGAGGTGTGACATTTGTAAATAGGGCTGATGGCTCTTCTTGGGACAGGAGCTGTGCCTGCTTTGTTTCCAGCCATTGTGTTGATAACAACTGCCTTCATCCCATATGCAGCTTTTGTAGGTATTCTTTATTTAGAGAGAACAAGCCTTGAATTTCTATAGCAATAACTTTGCTTTGTGTTGAGTTTTTGCTTGTATTTTTCTTTCCTTCTTGCCTGCCTTCCCATAGAAGGACGTGATCATGATGATGTAATCTTTTCTTTTACAGAAAAAATCTGAAATCATTTTTTGCAAGATACAAGACGTTGCAGTGGACAAGTTCTTATGCTTTGCCAGACTTCCCTTATGATGTCAAGTGCATATTAGCAGAAAAAAAGTGCCCTGATCACAGTATGAGAATAAGGATTATTGAATTTTTGCAAGCAGACATGACAAAATACCTAGAAGGATCACTGTGAGTAAACATTGTTAGATTTATTTGGGAGCATTACCTATTGGCTGCAGAAGTCAATTTTCAAATGGATGTAAAGCCATTCTCTTTAATATGCTTGCTTAAGTAGTGGAGGCTAAGGGGCTGCAACCTGTTGAAGTCAAACAGGAGGATTTAATGCAAACCTTAAAGCTGTTCCCTTTGCTATTTGGAGGGGAATCGAGAGTCTTGGAAACAGACGGTTTAATGTATATCAGTATTGACTCCAGACAGTGTCTAATACTGGCTAGAATACCAACTATTTCTTTTACCTCTCCATCTTGTTTGCACAGGTATCCAAACAGCCAGCAATATAACATTGTTGTCAATGCTCTACTGCAGGCATACCCATTCCTCGATGAAGATGGGAATGGTTTTGTAAGTATTGTAAAATTGAAAAATACAGAAATAACTGTCTCTTTTTCTCCCCACATAATCGATCACAAGAAAATAACCTGGTTCAGAGGGAATCAATATCAATTTCTTATACACTGACTCTGTTCAGAGCTGTAAGCTTCACTTTGACATGTTTGGCAAATCACATTCTTATTTCATTATCTTAATTAAAGATTAATCCAGTCACAGCCATTCATCAAAGCCACTATGAGATCATGCAGACCTGTATATGAAGTCCCTGGCTGCTTGTTTGGTACAGTTTCTTTCTGGATTGATTTCCCCTAAAGCATAAATTTAAGTAAATGTGACATTTTTGTTTTTAAAAACAAAGAAGCCAAGCCTTTAGAAAATTGTATGAGGACTAACATACAGCTGATGCTCTTGCAATGCATTATAATCACTTGTGTGTTAGATATCCAGCTGCAACATGTGGTAATACTATTGGTTTTGGTATGTTGGGAATCTAGGCTCAATTTAAAAAAAAAAAAACAAAACACCAAAAAAAGCCCCCCAAACCCCCCACTGGTTGGGATCTCAGTGAGGGTGTAACAGAAAGCAGTGAAAGGAGATGGCTTAAATTTGAACTACATTTTCTTTCACTCTTGTGACCCAGAATACATATCTGTGGTCTCAGAGGACAGTGTTCACCTTTTGACTTCACATCATTGCTTTGCCATGTGATACTTTTATAGCATCTTGTAAAAGCTTGTGAGACTCAGTGGGGGTTGTTAGCTTTAAACACATATAAATATAGTTCTCGTGTACAGTTACTGCAGAAAGCAAAATAATTTTGAGAATAAAAAAAAAAGTGAGGATTAAGGGGTGACTATTCTAGTTCTCCCCTGAGCCCAGGCATTGTAGGAGGGAAGGTACTAAAGAAAACAAGCACATATCAGAAAGAAGGGAGGGAGCAGAAAGATCAGAGAGCTGTGGTCCACCCTTATTTTTAATCAATCTGGATTCCTCTCTGAATACCCCACTGGGGGTCCCAGGCAGGGTCCTGGGTAATGCTATAGCTTCATCTGTCTCCCTTTGGGAAGGGGAGCTGGAATGTCGCTCCAGGTGGGTCCAAAGACTTTTTTACAACCTTTAACTTTTAAAAACTGTTTTTAAACAGAGGTTTAAAGCTAAGTTTCAAAGGGCTTTTACTGCAGCAGGACCACAGACTGAGTGAAACTACTTATAACTGCATCCTTTGGGAAATGGCTCATCGCTTCCCAGATGGACCCTTGAATTGGTGCTGGCAGAAGTTGCATGATGGGGCAGAGACTTCAGAGTTGTTCTTTATCTTCTGGTATTTCTATCATGTTTAGTAGAAAACATCTGTAAGAAACTACCATAAGTAAGTGAGGAAGCTGGAATGAGCAGTTTGCAGTGTTGTAGTCTAATGCCCCTCTCCTTTGCTGGAGGCAGGGAAAGATGCACTAAAGCTGTATGTCTGTATACTTAACTTTGGGGGAGGGGGTGAGGATGAATTACTATTTTTATCATCCCTACTGTTAGACATTCTGTTCTTCCTTCACAATCATAAAGGCTATAAATACTTATTTTTTTCTTTATCTGAGATAGTTGTGTGTTACAAGAGCAATGGCTTAAAACAAACCCTAGAACATATGCACAGCTACTTTAAATGAGATGCAGTAAAACTGAATTCATAGATCTTTAAAAAACCAAATGAACAACAATAAAAAATTGACTAACCACCACTGTTTCATCTTTTCTCAGAAAAAAAGTGTCTTCAGCAGCTCAGAAAAGTGAAGGTTTTGTAGGCTTTTATTTCAAAATTGCCTTAGGCTAGCATGCAACTATATGAATTGCTACTTGCTATTCCTGTTAACAGCATTGAATCACAGGTCTTGAGATGTAAAATATTACTTCCTGAGAGGTTTTGAATGCCTTAAACTTGTTTATCTAGAATCGCTAGACAGTTACTACAATTTTTAATAGCACATTTAAAGTATTTAAGAAAACTATAATCAATAAAATAATTCAGAGGTAAAGTAGAAAGATCTGTATTTGGGGACTGATTGCTAATTGTAGAAAAGGAGAACTGTAAAATGGGAGTAGTATTTTAAGCAAAATGGTAGTTACATTAGTTATTCAATAATGGAATAGAACTTATGGAGATACAGTTCATATAATGGTTTTTGATGTCTACATTAGGAAGAGGGGAATAGCACTGTGGAAGTTCTTTTTTTCTTTCTGTGGACTCCAAAGGGAGCCTCTGGTGACCAGCTGTGCACAGATATCTGTGTCTGATAGATAATCCCCTCCTTTTGGTGTGTTGTAAGGCTGAAGAAAGGGACCCACTGAACATGGCAGTTCATCTGGGTAGGCCTCTGAGAAAAATGGTATCCAGGAGTGGTAGATTTAAAGTTATCTAAGTTTATTTAGAATGACAACAAACATGGTTTTATGTATTCAGACTTTTAGTTTCTTGTGAAAGTAACAGGAAAAAGAAATAGTAGCACACCTTTCAAAAAATAAAAGGGCTTAACGTAGTTTCAAGTATTCAGTCTTATGTTCACTCTGGTGTGCTGGAGCTCACTTTTGCCACCAGGTGTTTTCCTTCCTGCTACACAAAATACTCTATCCCACTGTATTGTTAATGATGTTAATTTATTGCTCTTTATTTATTGCTGTGCTATGTCTCGGTTCCTAGATTCAGTTAAACTCTACATTTATGCTTAAAAGGAAAACAATTGTTTACCCTTTGGGCTGGAGGAGCAGCCACAGCATCGCCGGGGTCCGCAGAGGCTGCGGTAGCTTATAATGCGATACCCTGAGAAGTTCCTTCAATGGTGTGATTTTATTTTTAACTTAAGAGAGTCTTATGGTTTGGAGCCTTTCACCAGATACAGGTGTGTCTTGGCTGCTGGAAGGATGCAGTGGAGACTGTTTTGGGTTCTCCCATGGCCAGTATGCACGCCTGTACATAACATGGGTGGGCAGGGACAGCCCATGGGGATTTCCAGCTGAGAACTGGGGAAGTTCATCCCATGAAAGATCTTGACATTCCAGAATTAGATTTTTCTTCTGATCAAGAACAGAAAATCATAAAGAACTTGATCTTCTGAAAAACTTGGGAGAATCTTTGAATTGGAAATGTCAGCACTTTTGTTGCAACATTTTTGTAGAAATGGAATGGCTTGAAAAATTGGAAAGGGGAAACATCTGATAGAAAACGTAGAGGAACAATAACAACAAAGAGCACTTAA
>NW_010290719.1:0-4279 GCF_000700745.2 Antrostomus carolinensis | reverse complement strand
CAATCCTAACCATTCTATGATTCTATGAACATATCATGCTATATTATCAACTATTACTACTGCCATTCAAATGGCAATCTACTTGAGTAATTAATTGCCAGAGTAACTGCTAGCACCCAATAAGCCAAGTGCATTCTACCTGGTCACCAAAAAAATGACACTTAAGAGAACACACCTCCCACCAGCCTTCACTATGACAGGCCATGGATAGACAGATGGCCTCGTTGTAGATTCCCCCAGTGCACAGCACTTCAAGAGTTTCCTAAAGTATGCTTGATGTTTCAGACAAGGAACTAGGCAGATCTAATCAGCTGTCATTATTAAGTCTTACACAAAAGAATCAGATCATTACAAAACCAAAAAGGGAGCCAAGTATGAAAAGAATGCTCTGCTAGCCAGAAGCTGGCCAACAATTGATGAGAAGACAGAGAAAGTTGAGGGAAGTAACCCTGTGGCTTACTTACAAAGTTGCAAATCCCCCAGCATTTCACTCATTCCGACAGATTTAGTAACTTCAGTCAGCAAAACATGACAACACTCAGCCCTGATCAAATGACAGAACACACTGTTCTCAACGCAGTTTAGGATGAACAAAGGACTAGATTTCCAGTCTGGACTGCAGATGCATGAAGGCATCGGAAGGTGTCCCTGCTGATGGCAGGGGGGTTGGAACTAGATGATCTTTAAGGTCCCTTCCAATCCAAACCATTCTATGATTCTATGATCCTATGCATGAATAACACCTAGCACCTACAAATCCCGTTCAAATCAGCAGGAGCTGTCAGTAATCAGCACTTTTTGCAAGTCAAGCATCAGTCTAGACCTCTGATACCTACCACCTAAAGGGTAAACTGCAATCCAAGCCTTTGTTCAGTGGTTCACACAGCAAAAGGGCCGGCCACTGCAGGAATTCTCAGAAATTTTGCAGCAGATGGAGGTTTTTACTTCACCTTATAGCTATTATTGTAGCTCTGAGGCACCTTAAACAAATTTGCAAGCTGCCTAACTCAGGGTTTAAAACCTGAACTCCCCATGTTTTGGGAGAAACTTCAGTAATTAAAGTGCCACCGACCCTGTTGGTTCCCTTCAGTTCTCTTTGCAGGTAAGAAATAACTTTGTCTACAAACTAGCATGTCTCAAAGCTGGTGGCCAGAGAAAAATTAGAAACAAGATGCATTCCTGAAGAAAGAAATCCAAGATCAAGTCGTTCCCTCAAAACCAACTAGTGTTCCCTGGAACTTACAAAGCTACACATGCTTAACAGTCAAAGCTTTCTCATGCAAGTATCTGTTGCCAACAGAGTGATTTGCAGTGGCTGTTTCAGCTGCAGAGAAAAGATATGAGGCTTCCTCTATCCTGTCCTCAGGAAGAATCATTCAGAGATGACAACGTATGAAATAAAATTCAGAGCTGGCTATCCCCTCTAATGGGTTGAAGTTTAGGAGTTTCAGCACAGAAAGCAGTACGCTCTTTGCAGAACACATTTAAATACACTTTAGTTTTACCTGTTATAAATTACACACCACATAGAGGTAAAAAAAAGCCCCTTTTAAACAGGAAAATACCTCAAAGATGCACAATATTTTTCTGTGTCTTGCAAGTATCCACTCCCTAATATTTACATAGGGCTGGCACAACTGGATTACTTCATCTTTACCTTGGAATCCTCTGCAACGAAATGAAGCAAGCATGCAGGGCGATTTGCCCCGAAGAACATGCATGCTACAAAACAATGCTTAACAAGGAAGGAGCGGTTCATTGTTAGCTGACTTCATTTAATTTGGGCTTGAGTCACCTCAACAAAAGCCAAGACAATGGCAGCTCACACAGACGTGGGTGATGTTAGAAATACCCAGTGCTATTTTCTTTGAGGATATTGCTCACTGATGAAAAGAGTGGGACCAAGGCTCAGGAAGTTCATCTCCACAGCCAGGGCAAGAGAAGCTGTGGGGTACAGGGTACACGCTGCCCTTTATTCACTGGATAGCAGGACACAGAGCATTTTAAAGATCAAATATGCAGGCAGGCTGGCTGACAACTACACTGCCAAAAGTTAGCGGTGAGAGAAGTTCTATTTTATTTACAGGTCTCAAAGTTCATTCTTATCTTTGGACTTCAAATTATTGGGGTCAAGTAAGACAGAACTGCATTTGATAATACTACCCCTCTTGTGCAAAGTCAGAAGAGAGGAGGAGGAGAGAAGGAGGGCTGTATAAAAGTCACTGCGCTCAAGCTATGACTGAGGAGGGATATTTGTGTTCCAGGACTAGTGATTCTCCAAAAGACATTCAGGGTCAGTTATCCCACTCCTCCCCACAAGCAAACATCAGAGTATATTTACCTCAGCTTCAGCTATTAGCTGCATTTTCCTCGTTATCACATGGTCGACATCAACCCGGCCTAAGGAAGGAAAGCAAATATTTAACATTTGCATTTTCAGTGATGCAAGGTGCACGTCTGAAAACACAGAAAGCACAATATACAATAGCTCAGTCACCGATTTTTCATTAGCATTTCTGACTTCTAATAAGGTCCCAGTAAGTTCAAAACAAAGCTGCAGAAAAATTCATAAGCTATGACCAAGTATTTTAAGCAGCCATTTAGGATTGCAGCACTATAAGGTAGTCAACAGCTGATAACGTGTCGGATTTTTGAAAGCTTTATTTTCCATCAGCAACTCTGCAAATCTTCCCAAGGTCCCTAAACACATTCAGCCTTGAAACAGCAATCAGAACCACCCTTAGAAGGTCATATCCAAGTGTGCTGATCTTTTATCAGAGCTTTATCTTATGCGCAGTGAACTAGACGTAATATTAGGTTGTCTGGAGGTCTGTACATTGCCAAGTCAGTCAAGTCACTACTATCTGTAAAATAACATAACCAGCTGTGAAGACAGGCTAAATGGCAAACTGGAAGGTTATTCTGTGTTCAAAACTGGCTGCTCCCACTCCTTTCATTCTCCAGAAGTGCCAGATATCAGTCTGACTGTATTTCTCAATGTTTCATTGCTTAAGCAAACAGTCAGGTCTAACCACGCCATGAACATCATCTGACTTTTATCATTACTAATATACCACTGGCTCATATGTAAACCCTCAAATATCACCCTTCTTTTGCATGAAGAACCATACCCATCTGAGATGGTTCTATTACATCAATAGGAACAACATACAAAAAAAAAAAAATCAGACATTTCAGACCAGTTGAGTTTTAAGACAAGGTTTATCTGCAATGGTTGCAGAGTGCTGGCAAGCTAGCTGGTGTTTCACTTCTCCAATAAGAATGAAAACACAGAAGATAAAGTTACTTAAAACAGAGTCTTGCACATGAAGGTAAAGCAAGATTAAAGCAGCAATACCCACCCCCTTGAAACACTAGTCAGGGTGAAAAGATAGCAACAAACCTTGCCTTGTGCACGTCCTTTGGCAATTATAGCTACAACAGCACCTTAGACAGTTAACACGTGGCTAGCTTTACAAATTGCAGGTTCAGTCTCTAAGACAACATTGCCACTTTTAGAAAAAGGATACTGAACTGATTCCCTAGAAACATTCCAGGGAAGCATGACCTAACAGATTTGCTGTAGAGGTGCCAAAGTTGTGTTGCTGTGTGATGAAAAGACAGATCCATAGCAATCTCACAGTTCATAACGCAGCCTCCTTGTCTCATCCTCCTTGTATGTGCACAGCCTATCCACACAAAACACAGAGTCTTGTTTTAACAGTCAGGTGCTTCTGTGATGCACGCTAGTCTGAAGGTGCTCTTATGAGCAACTAGCTGTCAGAAGCATAGGTAGACCTGCTTCAGAGAAGACTCCAACTCCAATACTGGAGAAAAGTTAAATGAAACAAGAGACTTTATCTTCAATGAAGCTATATTTGGCTGTTAGCACTAATTCCTCCCCACTCAACTGAGCAGAAAGATTGTTTTTTGTCTATATAAACTGCTACACAAGCTAGAGACTTAAGAACAGAGCAGCACTCAGCAGCCTTGTAATGCAACAACAAAGAAACTGCTTAACACCGTGGATTTTTGGCTGCATGCAAAGATCCAAAAATAGAATTCCTGGTTGCTAAGCATCTCACCTCCAAGACAAAAAGATTACCTCAGCATTTAAGCTCATCATGCTGTTACACTTGCTGAATAGTGGTAGTTTGGAAAACAACTTGAGAGAAGAGGGTAAGATACCACTAGAGAGTCCCTTGTCCCACTCAGCTCATGCACTTTGCTGGTCTCAAATGGATTTCTCCCTCTCTCCCCCAATAAATAATAATAATAA
>NW_010290718.1:3393-6379 GCF_000700745.2 Antrostomus carolinensis | reverse complement strand
GGCGGGGGGAGGGAAGGAGGGAGAGGGGCTTTTCTTTGATAGCGTTTAATTGGAATTGAAACATTCTGGGGCTGTAAACATTCTTTATTTATTCAGCACACATAAGCGGGCATTGTTTTATCACCGTCATAATTACAGTGTCCTTTAAACTGACTGATAGCAAAGGAGATAAGGGAGTGCGCCTGTAGCTCCAGATCAAATCGCTGGCTCTCCCCTCTCCTCGGGTCACCAGGATCCACACGGTCCTTGGAGAGGAGGAGGAAGCGCCGGAAGATTGTGGCCTGGCCATCCCTACGTCATGAAAGTGATTTGTACCACATTGCTAATTTGGTGCAATTCATAACCTCCTGATCTCCTACGTTTGCAACCGCTTTTCAGTTTGCAGGGTGTGTTTTTTAAGATGTAGTTCCCCAGCACAGAAATTAAGAGTGATCACCTATGTCCAGGAGAGGATCTTATTTCCCCAATGTTTGTTGCTTTACCTTTGTCTAATTAAAAATGCAAACTTTTAGGATCCTTTCAGAACAAAGCCTCACCAAATCCCCTTTACGTCCAAGGATTTGCAAATTTATAAAGGCTGCATTGAATTCAGCATGGGTCAAGGGGCAAAAAAAGGGTAGAAGGTCACTGCATTTTGATTATGGGTCAGTAAACAACATGGCATGTAGTATGTGTCCAAAACTCCTGCTAAAAAAGTATTTCAAAACTACTAGGAATATCAAACTCAAGAAACGGTCTTAGCCCGTGGTAATTATAAATCGCACAAAATTCTAGTGTGCAAATGACACCCCAGCCCCCAGAGAAAAAACCCCACAACTTAAAAAGCACTTAGCAGAACTCTGTGTTGCTGCTTTGTTTACAAAAAAAAAAAAAAAAAAAAAAAAAAAAAAAAAAAAAAAAAAAAAAAAAAAAGGAGGGGGGAGGGAAAAAAAAAAAGGAAGGAAAAAACAACCCTGAAACTCCCAGGCATAAGAGTCTTGTCCAGATTATGATTTTTTTTTTTTTTCCAGTCTGACTGTTGGCATTTCTTTGTCCTACACATTTAGGAGATTTAGTTATGCATCCTTATTTGTTGTCATATAAGAATTTACGGCAAATTCTAGGTACTACAGTCACATTTGGCTGACTTTAAAATAGCAAAAGGATCCTATTATACTGTTCTTTGACCCTATTATATTTACATTACTGGACTCTTTGTGATAGCCTCTAGCTGCTTTCTATCTGTGTCCTCCTTGAGCAAAATACACTCAGCAATATCTAAAAGCACGGTATAGGGTTAGAAAACAAGTTCTCATTTGAAATATATATTTCTGCACAGCATCATGAAAGCAAAAGGTTTATTTAAAGCTTGTCAATACCTGAAGACATGGTCCAGCACTTAACAAATAATAATAAATAATAATAATACTCTAATAATGTGGCAATCCTAGTGTGAAAATGCACATGACCTCTTAGGTTTTCCCGGAGATTTTCAAAAGAATTCTCCCCATTAGCGCAACCGCTGGTGGACATCACTGTTGCGTTTCCCAACGAAACGTTTAAAAGACTGTAAATGGTGTGTGCATTACTTCATTGCAGAAGGAAGAGGTCAGGCTGAATTGCACTGGTATTTAAACATAATCATACTATGAAAATAAATCAAAATATCGCGTAAAAGGAGTATTTTAAATGTTACACATTTTCTTTCTGGAACGACGTGGCTAAGCACTTTCCCGCGAGCGAATATATTTTAACACAAGTTTACAAAAATGAAAGTATACGATTTCTAATAAATGGGAATAGGTCTACAGCGAGGTATTATGAATATTATTTTGCTCTTTCTTTTCTAATGAGGTTTATCCTTCGGCTAGACAGCTTCAAGACTGAAATACTACTGACTATAGAGTGTAGATTGCAGATTGCACGCTACTCAATGTGAAAAGGAGCACGTTTGATTGATAGTCTGTGTGTGTGTGCGCCTATACACACACACAACTCTCTGTAGTTGCACGTAGATGTGTTTGGCAAAACCGGGCATCTCTGGGCGTCCTTATCTTAAGAAATGCGAGACAAACATCCATCCCTTTAATCATGTTCATCTTTGATCACCAGCGAGGGTGACACAGTCCACAAAATTAACAAAGAAACTCCCTTGCTTTTGAGAGATAGCTACATGTACATCTGGGTCTGCACACACATGCACCACATGCACACGGACACACGAGCACGCAGGCTCACACCCGGGCTCCCCGCAAGTAAATTATTGCATAACTTTTCATGTAATTGATACCAGACACCTTTAATTTTTCATTTTCATTCTTTTGGCCAGCTTTCACATTAACAATGTAAGCCATAAATGTTGGTGGCTATTGATCGCGATCCCCTGTGTGCGTGCAAATCCATTTTCAAGTCCCCTGCCTTTAATGTGCGTGTGCGTGTGCAAGGGGCCTCCGCCGGCTCTTTATCAAGATCTTCCCCCAGCCTGCCTGAAGACGACCCCGGATACACAACGTGTGCTGATGGCCAAGGGAAAGCACACACACACACACACACACACACACACAAATAAAACAAACAAACATAAAAACCCACAAAACACACACACGCAAAAAAAAAAAAAGGCAACAACAAACGATGGAGAAGTAGAGAAAGATAGAAAGATGTCTCCGTGTGAGATGTGGGGAAAGATATGCAACCGAGAGGGTGTGTGAGTATACGGTGGGGCTGTGGAGGCCGTGGGGGCCGTGGGGGCTGTGGGGGCTGGGCGCCTGACATTTCCCCAGACTCCTGGTGGGTTTCTCCCTCTCGACATTTGGCTCTGCCTCGACCCCGCCGCTCATGGCCGCACCTTTCGGGAAATCGAGGTTTACTGAAGAGCCGTCACTAGTTTTAAACGTTTGGTGACGCCGGAATTGAACAAACACAAATAATGCATTTTGCATGTAGCCGCCGAACCCCGCTGCCAGGCTGGCACCGGCCGGACGTGGGGGCGGGAGACCCTGGACCC
>NW_010290718.1:2869-3374 GCF_000700745.2 Antrostomus carolinensis | reverse complement strand
CGCACGCGTGGGTTTACACGGGAATCTAACCCAGCCGGACTACCTGGCAAATAAAGGGCTTTTCAGCCCACCGGGGTTTTTGGTAACGTCTTCTGAGCAGTTTTCTCGGAGTTTACTGCTCCTTTACTGTTGACTCCATAGCCTTAACCTTAAAGCAGGGGGAGGAGAGCAGTGAGGAGGGGGTGGGGGTGTTGGCAGCATATAAGTACATCAGGAGGAATTTTTAAACGACCTTATTGTCTCTAGCTCCAGAAAGACTACGACGATTTCTTTTTAGCGCCAGCAGCTGTTTTCTCTCGAAACTTTGCTTTTCAGCCCCAGCATATGCCAGGGTGCCTCTCACCCCAGCGAGAAGGAGAAAAGCAAGGCTGGGGGACCCCGAGACAAGGCTGGGGGACCCCGAGACAAGGCTGAGGGATCCCGAGGAAAGGCTGGGGGACCCCGAGACAAGGCTGCGGGACCCCGAGGCAAGGCTGCGAGAACCCGAGGCAAGGCGAGGGGAAGA
>NW_010290718.1:0-2843 GCF_000700745.2 Antrostomus carolinensis | reverse complement strand
GGCATTGTTCACTGCTGTCTCTCGGTTACGTTCAAAGGCTGAAATATCACGAGATCCACTCAATGATCCTTTCCTAATTCGAGGGACAAAATGTAATTTGCTGTAGCTCTGCTTGCTCGAATGGGAATACTATCCCTCGGTTTCCGAGGGAAGAACTAGGCATCGCGGTTCGCGCACACATGGATTAAGTTGAACAGCGGTGATTACATCTGCGCAGAGAGCAACAGTAGTCCAGGGCTGACTTTTCAAATCTCAGCCCTCCGAGTTAGAAGCTCCCTTGAATAGACTTCCTCCATTCCCGGATGCACTTCTCCAAATTCCCACTTCTCTCTAGAATTCCTGCGAAACTGGGGGCTCGCCTGCATTTCGCCTTGGCATGCAAAGCTGAGTTTTTACAGAGTGATTATGTGCTTTATTTTAGCCGTACCTGACGGGGTAACACGAACTCCACGCACCATCTTGCCAATACGCGGAGTGGATATTGACGTTTGGGATTTAAGATTTTTTTAATTTTTTTTTTTTTCCTCCGTCGACTTTTTGCCAAGTCCCAGAAATATGAGATGTCTCTTTAATCTTACGGATATGTCTAATTCTGGATGTGCATTGATACATGAAAGTGCTCGTGTTTGTATCCAGCGGAACACTGGATGCACGGCAGAGACGGGTGATTTTTTTTTGCAGCGCCTAACGTGCAAACCGCAAGCAGCATCATTTTAACGTGACAAGGGAGAGGCATGCAGCTATCGCAACATTTGCGAAATCCTCCTTCCTGACACTCGAATAATTTAACATTCCCAAGAAGAGGTTAAACCTTCATGCTGCTTCTTCAAATTGATTTTAAGGGGCTGCTATAAATGGAACATCAAAAAGCTGCGGCAGGGCTACTCCGAGCAGAATCTGCGAACTGCGAGCCAGAAGCATCCTAGCCCGTTGCAATACCGTACATTGTGTGTGCCAGCACTTTTTTGTTATTACGTAAAGGCTCTTGGAAGCACCTTGGATATTTTACATTCTCCTTTCTCTGCTGGAAGCAATCAGCGCGCAGGAATCCTGACGTGGGCTCCGGGACTATAGGACATTCCAGCTCCTGATCCAGCAAGGTTAATTGTGAAAAGTGTGTACATTTCTGGCTTATCTATGCTTTGTTATGGGTCTGACGTGAGCCCACGTCCTCCTCCCCCCCTCCCGCAATATTACAGGCAGAATTTCAGTTAAAAGTGTTACAGTATCACGGTGGAGGAACCCGTGATATTCAGACAGCAAAATAACCTTAGTCCCGGGCTGTAAAAAGCTAATTAAGCAGAAGAGGAAAATCAAGAGAAACTCGAAAATGTAAGTATTCCCTCTCGTTAACAACCGAACATTTAACTCTGGAGCCTCAGAAAGGGAAATACCAGGCTGTTCTGCACGTTTTCGCTAAGCTTCATTTTCCACACAATGCAGAAAAAATTGCTAGTTTAAAGCGGCTACGTTACCGAAGGATTTTCCATCGCTACGATCAGACTTATGTCCTTTAAAATCACGGCGTGCACAAAAGAGCAACGTTTGTCCAAAACAGGCTAAAAATATACGGAACGATAGGGGGAAAAAAGCATACAAATCCTTCCTCGGAACCTAGCGACGAGGAAGTCTGAGAGGTCTGAGTGTGTTTGAGCTCGGATTGTTTAATAGAAAGATTTATATACTAACTGTATTATTTACTTTGGGAGGGGAGGTGGCAGTATAAGGGTATGCTAATTAGTGGGAGATTTTTTGGGGGAAGGGGTGGAATATCAATTTTTATTGCATCACCTGTCAGGAGTGTCCAATCAGCGTTGGCTTTAGGGGAATTAATTGATGAAGGTGTCTCCGGACGAGCTCACTTCACTCTGTCATTTTATTTGTAGCTAAAGCAGCGGCGGGAATAGCAGCTGCATTTCTTTTCTCTTCCTCCCTTCACATTCCATTATCATAGTTTCCAATGGAAAAGCAGGGAATGAAAGGGAACAGGTACTGATCTTCAACAGCAACTTAGAGAAACACTTTGGCAAACCTGATTTTTAAGATTATATATTGATTGTAGCCTCACGGTATTTTTTAATTTATTTTTTTTTTAAATTTTGTCTAAAGTTTGGCACTTCACTCACCAGGAATAACAGCCTTTGTTATATTTTATTAGCAGGATGCCTTGAGACAAATACAGCATCTGGCTGAGGATTGTGTGTGTGTGGCTTTTTCTTTTTTTTTTCCTTTTTTTTTTTTCCATCTCTCTCTCTCTCTCTGCAAATGCTGGGAATAATTTAATTCACGAAATGGGAGACCTGAAGTCGGGTTTTGAAGAGGTGGATGGCGTGAGGCTCGGCTACCTCATCATTAAAGGAAAGCAAATGTTTGCACTCTCCCAGGTTTTTACAGACCTGCTCAAAAACATCCCGCGAACTACCGTGCACAAGCGAATGGATCATTTAAAAGTAAAAAAGCATCACTGCGACCTGGAGGAGTTGAGGAAACTCAAAGCCATCAACTCCATCGCTTTCCACGCCGCCAAATGCACCCTGATCTCCAGAGAGGACGTGGAAGCCCTTTACACATCCTGCAAAACCGAACGGGTCCTTAAGACGAAACGGAGGAAAATAAGCCGGGCGCTGTCAGCCACCGACCTCCGGCCGGAGCTCGCACCCACCGACCCCTTCTCCGGCTTCTGGAAGGAGAACAAACTTTGGCTGGGTTTGAATGACTCTCCCCGGCCCCTGCTGCCCATCCGGAGGAAAGCTCTGCGTCCGGGAGACACAGCCTTGCTACCGGCCGCTCATCTACCTCACATTTTTAGTAAATACACTGGCCACAGCTACCCAGAAATCGCT
>NW_010290717.1:0-15677 GCF_000700745.2 Antrostomus carolinensis | reverse complement strand
AGGGCCTCTCTGCCCTCGGGAGTGATACCCTACTCTGTCTGGTTTTGAATCTGTATCTCCTGGTTCCAGGATTTGAGGCCCAGTGTCAGCAGTGCTCTGAGTAGGGCTTTCAGTTTTTCCATTTGAGGCGATTACAGTTTGCCTAGAAAAACTAATTCTAATTTGATTTGAGGAGCACTAGTTGCTGCTGTCAACTCTATATACATGTGGAGGATGCAGTGGTGTGAATCCTGACGAGGGTTACTTGCCTCCATGGACCTTAAGGGTGGGAGGATGTAACTTCTGAAGGAAGACAGAATTGAAAACACCTTCTCTGGCATTTCCTACTCACCAGGTTATGAGCTCTGTGGGCAGTATGTTTAATCCTAGTAAATACTACTCTTAGGTTAGTAAATGTTCTGATTTATGATCCCTGTCATACTTGGTGGGACTACCCTAATGCTCCACTAGCACTTACTGTGAGTTGTAGCTCATAGGTGAGAACATTGACTTTAACAACCATCTTCTTAACATTATGTGAGCATACAAGCTACTGAGTTGTGGAAGCCAAGGAGATAACACACGATTTGCTCTGTTCTCTATGCTACAAGGTTGGTAAGCTGTAGTAAAGGTGGCTGTGGCAGACAAAGGGGCTGCCTCTCACAGTGTTGCCCACTTTTGCAATTGGGCCTCAGGTGCTTTCCCTGGGGCAGGATTCCCTAGGAAGGTAGCATGTGTGAGACAGGTGTAATGCAATTGCTGTTGCAGTGTGGGAGTTCTTTTGTGCAGCCAGTCCCAAAGCTTCAATTTACAGCGGGCTGACATGGAGGAAAGAGCTGGATGAGATTCAAAAAATATCAGGAAAAGTTTAAAATAGTCCTAGCAGATTTTGACCAGGGTATATATATATAAAAAACAGAGCTGGTTCTCTAGTTCTGAAGCCTAGGGACAAACTCACATAGGTAAAATATTCTCTGAATCCATACAGAAAGCAGGAAAATATCTTAAAACTTTAGTTATTTTAATGACCTCTTAATTTTCTTGGTAAGATCATAACCAGAAATACTGTTCATTGCTATTCTAGTAAGAATTTCTATGTGCTCCAAAAAGATGGGCCCAGTCTTGGAGGTTCGAAACAATCACCAGACTCAGTGGATAATAAGTAAGTTCTCTGAATTCTTTGAATTAATTAAAAAATGACATTTTAAAAATAGCTTATTATTAGTGAAGAATGTTACTGGCATTTCTATTAGGTAATTAGATGTTAGTGCTCATCTTCTTACAGATGGTACACCAGATCAAAGTATTCAGAGAGATATGGATATTTTGAGACTGTGCAAGTCAGTGACAAAGTGAGGAAGTGATGAAAAAAATCTTGATTTTAGTCTTCTCTTGACATAATCAGTTTCACTGTGTTTCCCAGTGCAAAGTCATGCAAATCCTTTTGGAGTTCACTGGACATTAATGTTAGCTGTATTTGAGATGAAGATGAATAAGGAGACATACTTTTGAAATTATAGGAACCTGAGTTGCTACTGCTGCTAACTGATTTGGTTAAAAAATACTTGCCTGCTCTGTAAGAGCAGCTTCTGTGATTTGAAACAATATTTTTAGATACTTTTCTATCTGTAGGTTAACAAGGTGAATCATGGATTCCACAGTGCCTTCATATTGTCCAACACTGATAGAAGAGGGAAAAAATAATCATTTTTTTCCAGCTCCCTTGATATTTCTGGTTGTTATGGTTATTGTTTCTGGCACAGAATTGATTGCATTTCACAGAATTTCCTCCATTTTACAAAAATGGAGAAACTGATTTTGCTGACATTTTAGTTGCAGAATGCCTGCCTTTCTTAGAGGAAACCACTGTCTTGTGAAAGGCATGGGATGCAGTAGTAAGAATAACATCCTGTGCCTGGAAGGCATTGTGAGCCACTAGAATCAATCCAAGAACCCCAGGAAGTACAAGTAAACAATAAAATGAAACCCATTTATCTGAACCGGCAGTGCGAATGTACAATATGAGGTGCACTCACTTAACCCTGTCAAAGCCATCATGGCAGCAGAAGAAAGTTTTGGGTTTCTTCTCTCCTAATTTCTCTTGTATTTTGTATGATGCTAGGCTTGCAGGGAGGGAAGGAGTGGGTGCATGTGTGTATCTCTATGCACAGACACACATGTAGGTGAATGAACAAACCATCAGCTGTTTCAAAGAGAAAAATCAAAACTTTGTTTTTAATGAAAGTTTAGAGTAGTAATGCACTAATATGAAAAAAAATTGTTTTTCATGTGACTTCTGACTACTAGTATAAAAATTAAAAAAAAAAATCTTTGATGCTGTCTTAAACAAGCGTGTCTGTATGACTTGCTTTACAATAAGAAAGACTAGATGGAGCTTGTGTTTTTTTGAAAGAATATCTAAAATACAGCTATGGCTTCAAATGTGGTGCTAGCTTGAGAAGCAATTATCCATTTGATCATTCTGCTCTCTCCAGCAGACAAGCACATATTAAGACTGGATAACAAATTTACATTGTCTGTGTCAATCATGGATTTGTCTGTATCAGACTTACTGCCATGACAACTTCTAACAGGTTCACTGCCTGAGTATTCATCTGCATTTGCACCTTACTCTGCTCTTCCCTGTTGCTGAACTTGTGAGTAGACTAAATTTAAGTTAGTTTGGATATGACCTGCAGTGACTGTGCTTTTACAAAGCCCTAAGCATATTGATAGGTTTTTTGATGCGGCACATATGCTTTTCACTATGCTGTTGGTAGAGTAGCTGTTTGGCTGGAAACATTTTTTTTTTTTAGCTATGACTAATACTAGTAAACAACATTAATAAAAATGAGCTTTATAATATCTTTTATTAGTACTTGCACTCCAGGATGGTTTTGCTGTCCAATGACACTGAAACAATAAGACTTTTATTTTATTTTATTTTATTTTATTTTATTTTATTTTATTGTCCCCGAGTAAGAGGTTCTGGGCAATCTGCTCTAGCTGGCTCTGCTTAAGCATGGGGGTTGGACTCAAGGGCCTGGATTTCAAGAGGTCACTTCTGACCTAAACAATTCTGTGACTAGAAAACAGGAAGTCAGAGAAAGTAACTATGGATTAAGTGGTCATTAGTAACTTTAGTTTAAATTAAATGGAAGAAAAAAAGCATTTTTTTCAATTTCAAACCAAGAATACATAGTGTATTCAGCTATAAAATAAAAGAATCATTTAGACTGGAAAAGTTCCTTGAGATCATCAGGTCAAACCCTAAAACTGCCAAGTCCACCACCAAACCACCAGGCATCACATCTCCATGTCTGTTAAATACCTCCAGGGATGGTGACACTTCCATGGGCAGCCTGTTCTAGTGCTTCACAATACTTTCAGTGAGGAAATTTTTCCTAATATCCAATCTAAACCTCCCCTGGTGCAACTTGAAGGTGTTTCCTCTCATCCTATCACTTGCTACTTGGGAAAAGAGACTAAGGCCCACTTCGGTACAACCTCCTTTCAGGTAGTTGTAGAGAGTGATAAGGTCTCCCCTCAGCCTCCTTTTCTCATACTAAACAACCCCAGAGCTCAGGAACTTGGGTATGGAGAATGCTTGTAAATTGCTAAATGTATTGGGAAAATTTCTCCCAACTAAGAGGAAAAAACTTAGATATTTGGCTGGATGAATAAGCACCTTGGAGAGAATTAAGAAATTAAGGGGAAGAAGATGAAGACTTACACAAGTGAAGATAAAGGATACTGTAAGTCTAGCACCCCAGCACTAACTGCATGTTTTCTCAATAAAAATAGTTACATTTTGGTGAGAGGGATAATGGAAGGAGAGCATATAAATTGCAGTGCATATAAACAGCGTAGAAATTCAAGATGTTAGTACACTCAAGTGGGATTGATGAAATAATTTCCATCTCAGAATTCTCAGAACTGTTGTTGCTTCAGTAGCAAATATTTTAAACAAAGCAAAGAGGTGTTCCAGAGGCCAGCATAGTTAATAATGAAGAGGTATTTGAGAAACAGGCAAGAGTCATAATGAAAACTGCAGGTCAAGAAAACTGTCCACAATTGTCTTCAAACATACAGACAGAAATGAAATTTCAAGACGTGGATTAAGATAGGATTAAAATGCTACAGTGGTTTTTGAAAGATAAATTGCACAAAATTAATGTTACTACTTTCTTTGATTTGGTACTGGATTTTCTGAACAAAGGTGATATATCAGATCTCATCTATTTGGATTTCATTCCGGAATTTGAGATAGTAACAGCTAGTAAATGATGGCTTAAATTAGAGAAAGAAGTGGTTAAAGTGAACAGTGTGGCTAATGTAAAAAAAGAAAGATAAATTCCCAGTCTGTCAATCAAAATATATCCAAGAAAGATAGGAAAGGATGAATATCACTGTGAGGTTCCTGAAAACACCTTACCTGAAACACTGTGTGCATTTCTGGTTGCTTGTATTCCATAAAGAGAAAATGAAAATTGAACAATGCAAAGAATTGCTATTAGAATAACAAGGAAAATGGAGGATGTATAAGAAGAAAGTGAAAGGGCTTGGCTTGTTAAGCTTAGCAAAATGAAGGCTGAAAGGGGGATTTTATAGTTTTCTATGACTACATCAGGTGGTAAGCATAAAAGAAGTATTATATAAGGTAAAGTTATGATGAAAACAGACAGTGATAAGATGGACAGTAATAAATATAAATGGAAATTAGAAGTACAACTAGCTGCTTTTAGGATGGAGTTTGGCAAATTTCTAAAAGGCATTCTTGGGTGGGGCACCCATGATATCCAGGGAATTAACTTAATGTCCCTCAGTAAGTCTTTCCCTGTTTGTGTTCACATATGATTCTGATGAGAATTTTGACAGAGAAATATCTCATTTTGCTTTCCAAATCAGTGCTGGCTGTTGGGCAATACAGGTTCATTCTATCCTTTTCACAGTTTAATCAGCAACATAATTTTGATCTTGTAACATCTACAGGTATGAATTTGAATATGCTATAACATTTGACTTCTTCAGAAAGCAAAATAGATATAGCAGAAACTTAATTGTCCCAGCTTTAGTAGTTATGATCCAAAATGACATATCTTACTGTGTAATAAATTTGCACAGTAAATAGACAATGGGAATATGAGAAGAGATTTTCTGGTTTTGTTTCTTGGTTGTAACCAAGTCATAAACACTTGGAATGGGGATTTGGTACAAATAAAACACCTTCTAAAATTTTTGATGCAGATGAGAAAAATAGTATATATCCTTAGACCATCTGTATCCAGTTACAGAGATTACTTAAAGATTTGGATGAAATTTCAGATGCTCACTATTTTGTCCCCTCAAAGTCAGCAGTAAATGTAACAAACATGTTCAGTGATGATGCAGCTGTGTGTAGCATATGTATAACTATAGGTAAAGCTACATGGGAAAAATGTTTATCAAATGATGTAAATCGAGGTAAATGCTGACCATGTTCCAAATGGAAGTGTCTAATGAATGGAGAATGTGGTGTGTCTAAGGAATATGCAGTAAGTGCCATTTTTGGGATTATTCTCTACTGGTAATAGGAAAAAAAAGGATGGATGATGGTGAAGTGTCCCAAGAAACCCAGGCTGTAAAAGTACTTAAGGACCTGTGGCAGGTTGACCTTGGGTGACTGCCAGATGCCAACCCAGCTGCTCTTTCACTCCACCTTCTCAACAGGACAGGGGAAGAAAATAGGATAGAAAAGCTTGTGGGTAGAGATAAAGACAGGGAGAGCACTTACCCATTACTAACATGGGCAAAACAGACTTGACTTGGAGAAAGTTAATTTAATTTATTACCAATTAAAAATAGAGTGGGATGGTGAGAAACAATGACAAAACTAAAACCACCTTCCCACACCCCCGTCTCCTTGCCAGGCTAACTTCACTCCTTCAATCCTGACTCTTCTGCCTCCTCCCCACCTCGAGCAATGCAGAGGGATGGGGAATTGGTGAATTGCAATCAGTCCAGCATGGTTTGTCTCTGCTGCTCCTTCCTTCTTACATTTTTCCCTCCTGTGGGCTACAGTCCTTCAGGAAGAGATTGCTCCAGCCTGAGTCCCTCACCGGCTGCAGTTCCTGCCAGGAGCCTGCCGCAGTGTGGATTCTCTGTGAGCTGCAGCTTTGTTCAGGACCCCTCCACCTGCTGCAGTGTGGGGTCCTCCACGGGCTGCCGTGTGGTCCTTCATGGCCTGCGGGGAGTTTCAGCTTCACCATGGTCTTCTGCATGGGCTGCTGGGGAATCTCTGCTCTGGCATGTGGAGCACCTTCTCTCCCTCCTTCTCCACTGACCTTGGTGTCTACAGGATTTTTTCTCACTCAGTCTCACAACTACTGTGCAACATTTTTTATCCTTTCTTAAATATGTTATCACAGAAGTGCCCCCAGCTTGACTGATGTCCTCAGCTGTGTCCTGTGGCGGGTCAGATTTGAAGCTGGCTCTGTCCACAACAAGGGCAGCCTCTGGTTTCTCCTCACAGAGGCCACTCTTTGCCACTTAAAACCAATGCAGGAACACCTCACCAGGCCTCTGACACCTAAAATAAAATCAAAGCAGCTTGGAATAATAGCCTGAAAACCAAACCAAGCAAGAACAACAACTGCAGTATGTGAGTGTCTTCTCTAGAGTTCCCTGAGTTTTGTTGATACTACCAATTTGAAAACCCAGAATTAAAATGATTAAGCTGTTACTATATCTTCTGTCTTAAACTTTGCAACCCATTCCTAGTTTCTTTACTGGCAATGAAGCTATGATACCTGCACTTGGGAATGTTATGGTAGAAAAGAATCTGGCATAAATTGTAGTAGTCCCATTAATATCAAAGAAAACATGCTGCATTAGAGTAGCTCTACCAAAAGTTGTTAAAAAGGCAATACACTGGATTACTGAACATTATTAGAGAAGTAAGAAAATGAAATACTTATTTCTACAAACATTTTTTGGCATTAATCAATCTCCATTCTTTTCTTTCCTGTTAAAAATTATAGGTGATTTTTGTTTGTTTGTTTGTATACAGGAGTAGTTGTGATGAGCTATTTTATGTAACACTGTTAGAAATTGCTTCACAATTTGTAGTCTTTTCTAATCTGGGATCTTCTCTCTCTTTATAGTACTATTAGAATATATGGCACTTAAACACACAGCAATGGTAATAAGAGGAGAGACTTGAGTTCTCTTCATTTGAAAGCTATTACTTTGCAAATGACGTTCCATTCCCCTCCTGGTAACTTCTTTTGTAGATGGGGAACGGCTGAGACCACTGCAAGTATACACACAAACACAGTATGCAATACATATTTTCCCAAACATATTGTAGATTGAAAGAAATTTTATTTTCATCCTTTTGGTAATACATGTTTTGAAGACAGTTGGTATTATAAGGCACTTAAAACTAATACAGGCAAACAGTGAGGATTTCACACTGTCATTTGGATAAGCTCTGTTTAGTAAGTCAGTTATCATATTTATGAGTCCTAACAGTTTGAAACACATCTTTGGTCTCTTATCTTCTTTAAGTAAACTCTGGTTTAAAAATTGCTTTGCATGCAGCAGTACTAAGTATACAAATTCTGAGTTAAAGGGAATAGTTGGTATTCTCAGGAGCAGTACCCCCAAAAGCTCTTTAAGCTCCCTGCTATCTTATGACACATCTGTTTTTTTGGTCATGGGAATAAACTGAAATGTTTAGACAACAGTTTATTTTTCAGAATGATTTGTGAACCTGAACTATAAAGTTCAAGTATCATTTTTATCTTTCAGGCTTTTCCTGTACTTAGGTACCAAACCAACAAAAATCACTGGTTACTTCTCTCGCTGACCTTCAGGTGAAATAACTGAAGGCATACATAGATATATTAAGAGGCTTTTGACAGATGTTTTAAAGCATTATTTTGCTGATTTTTTTCCCCTAACAAGTCAGTTTTCCCCAGGTTGAATGATTGAGACAAAAGAATTTCCTTTGCTTTTTTATCAAGGTAGATGGAAGTGATTAGAGCAAATTCTGTCATCAGTTCCTAGTATTCTACTTTTTATCTTCAGTCCCTAATAGGTTGGTCGTGTCAGCACACACTCTAGGTCAGCCCTTGATCTCTTCAGGCAGCCGTAGGCCACCCATGTGCTTAGAGGGATGAGGTGAAGTAGAAAAGTTTTTTGAGACTAACACAGCATTTCTAACTCTTATCTTGTGTGGCATTTTTCCTAATTTTCCAGCTTTAGGAATCATTATAATCTGAGGGGGTTTTTTGTTGGTTTTTGTTTTGTTTTGTTTTAATTTAATTGTGTTTTCTGGAAGCTGATCCCAAGTTAACTCCATGTGTCGAGGCTACTGCTGACCATATCAGAGGACCACAGTCCTCTGTGATAGGTGGGGCACAGCTTTTCAAAGGCAGAGAATTTGCCATGTCTTCTATCTAAAACTAGCTCTCTAGAGAAGAAAAGGTTTCTATAGCAATCTAGAGGATTCCTGTAAAGGAAAAAATTATCTATCTATCTATCTATCTATCTATCTATCTATCTATCTATCTATCTATCTATATCTATATATATCTACTTTATTTTCTTAGAATTTCTTTATTAGCTTGAAGCAACTTAGCAGTCTGCTTATTTGGGGTCATATTCTGAGACTTCTAACATTCTCCTTGTGTTGTATGGGCAACCTAGCAAACAACCAATGAAGAAATTTATTTATGCAACTCCCAGTTAAATTAATGGAAGACAGACACTCCTTTGGTTCGAATTTCTGCACTGGGGATGCAGTGGCAAATACTGATGCACTGAAGTTCTTTTCTGATATCACTCTTTTAGGAAACCAGCTTAATAGAGGCTTTATCATTAGCTTGTCATCAACTGAACACATCATTGCCATATTTTTGTGTTGAAAATTAAATTGTGGATTTTAAGGCTACCCTGAGACACAGCTTAGACATTTGCTGAAAGTGAAGATTTTGTTAGGGGGGAAGGTTTGTTTTTTTGACAGAATTAAAGTAACCAGTTGAAGTAGCCCTCAGACAGGGTAACTCATGACATACAAATGTTTCTGCAGTTGCCATTACCAGGCTGATGTACCTGATAATGATTAGAAAAAGAGATGAAATACTGTTTACTTAAACTATAGATATTTATAATTTATAATTTATTCCATGCTATTTTTACCTTCAGTTTAGTGATCTCCAAATATAGGTGTGATTGTATTTGTGAAGAGAAATACATGTGAATTACTTTGAACTAAATTTGGAAATATATCTGATGCCTGCAGTGGAGATTCAAAGTAAACAAACATTAGAGCTTTTTGGAGCATGTTAGGAGTAAGTGAGAACTTATTAAAACAGTTGTGCAGAAAGGCAGAAATAATAAGGAGGCCAAGAGAAAAGAATCATAATTTGTTCAACTGTTTTGAAAGTTCCATGTGTGTACTATAAAAAGAATATTTGTGAGTTCATGGGCAACTCTCAACTAATCTATATGGTTTTACAATTAACTTGCCAACAGAGTTATCTTGCAGCTACTTGGCAGTATACTAGCGGGTTTTGTAACTCCAAGGAAGTTAGAGAACTCCAAGTAGAAGCAAGAGAAAAGGAACTTGGGTGGAAACTGACCTGGGTCTTCAAGTTTAGGATTTGAATAACTTTATTAAAAAAATCAAACCTTTTAAAGTGGTTTTAATCAAAACACTCTATTTCATTTAGTCCAAAACAATTATCTTTCAGGTTTTCAGTTGAATAAATTTTTAATTTTAAAAAAAATTTCATTCACCTTCAGGAATGGTGATAAAGCTGACATCCTCAAAACCTTGAGAGAATGGGAAAGCCATTTCACACTGTGTCCCTAGTGACTGAATAGTTGTTTTCACTTTTAAGTAGAGAGAATATAGTTCTTCTAGTGTTGCTGGCAAAGATTTCAAGCTCTTGGGAAAGTCACGTCTCCTTTTGCATTAGGAGGCACCTTGTGGAACTTAACAGAAAAGTGGTGAGAGTTTGGCTCCTGGTTACAGTGGGAGGTGGGAAGGCTTGAACAAAGATTGTAATATCAGAACAGAAGTTCCTTTGGTTTTGGAGGTAAGAAGATAAACTAGAGAGTTTGGGTATAATAACTGAGAGTAGCTCATGACAAATAGGATGCTATACAACCTATAGAGAAACATGTAGACACAAGAACAGTTAAAGAGAGGGATTACTGTTACAAACAGGTGGAACAGGACACTGAAGTTGGAAAGAAATATAGCTAGGAATGATGAAATATAGCTAGAAATGATGGAATTTGGAAAATGAAGCTACTGCAGCTGAGAAGTATAAAAACAGGGTATGATTTGTGAAGGTCTGGTGCTTTGGTCCCATGCAAGGTGAACTAGAAATACAGATGTAACTTACAGCTGTGCATACTGTCCCATGATGATTCCTGAGCAAGAGTCCTGGTCTAGACAAGGTGCATTATTTGCATTTATTGTGATTTTTTTTTCTTTAGTGGGCTGTAAATCTTGAATATAAATTTGGAATAATTCATTATGTTGGAATATTGCTGAAAGCAATTAAAGACAAGAAGGGAAAATGTTAGAAAATAATGGAAAGGGAGCTTCTGCAAAAGACTTGTCTTTCAAATTGCATTTACAGTAAAAATCCTGCAGCTCAGTATTCTGCAGCTGACCACTCCAGCTTTACTTTTCTATTAACCTACGGGTAACTTCTGTCAGAAAATTAAATGGGGAAGAATGGGTGTTTAGAAATAAATCAATTTTAAAGATTGAATGTTTGTACTCATCAGAAGTTAAGTAAATAGGCCATCCATTTCCAAGTCAGTCTTCTGGGGACTTGCTTTTAGGTAAACATTAGTTACAGGTTATTGTTATTAATAGTTGAAAGCCAACACAAAGTGCTTTAGCACAAAGGACAAAAAAGTTTTTTGAAATGTCTGCTGTGTGGTTAGACAGTATAGAGTGAGAGGATAAATGAGTTACATTGAGAAACATTGTAAATGAAATTGAGCAGATATTGCTTTAGAATTTTATGATTTACTTTAGATCTTTTATGTCTTTTTTTAGTGTTGGTGGCTTTCATTTGTCTACTGGTTCTGTCTTAACTTTCTTCTGCTCTGGAGTGCTATGAGGTGCAGAAAAGAGGGCAGCTTTTAAAGTGAGCTTGTGAAAGATAAATACAAAGGAAGAGGTTTTATTTGTTGGGGTTATTGTTCATAATTTTCATCTAGTTGCAGCCAACTTTGTCAAATATACATAAACTTGCTACACTTCAGCATTCCTGGACCAATTTCAGCAAATCTGTTATAGTAGACAATTTAAACAAATGGAGACAAGCAAGCCACAGTAAACATGATATAGATTCAGCTGCTCTTCGAAGTTCCTGATTTACAGCCAGAACCAGCAGATACTTAGGTGATAAAGTGAGGAAGGTTCAGTCTTTAATAAAAGTGATCCAGGACTGGATGGAAGGAGATTTTCTTTAAAGACTAAATATTTCAGTTCAGAGCAAATTCTTGCAAGGAATCTGAGAAATTGTCTCTTGCTGATTTCTATTTGATAAGGATTTATCTTTTGGCAATGAATCGTGCTCAGAACAACCTTCTTCTAGTGCTGTACCTATCCTTAGGAGTACAGTTAGAGCTTCTAAAATAAACAAATGTGGTATTTCTAAATTTTTGGTTGTTTAAACACTGGCGCTTTATTTTCTGCCAGGGATTTGGACAGTCCCATAGCATATGTAACAGAGCATCCCTGTCAGAGTTAAACATTGCCAACATTTGCTTTTGCTGGCAATCCCAGCTGTGTGCTTTCAAAATGGAGCACACTGTGGGCCAAATCCTGCTTGCTTTATTTGATGATCAGCTCTGGGCCAACAGACAAGAATTGATAAAAGGCTCTTCAGAGTTAAATGCATGAACTGCTGCTTCTTGATCACCAAGCTACAATTCTGCTACTGGGGCCTGTATTAACTCATCTTTGGATGGGGCTGATGTGCATCAGGCACAAAGGGGCCTGGAAAATGCACTCTCACCACTCTATTCAGTAGCAAGTGTTCTAAACTGTTTGAGTAATACAAACAGGATTTTGTCCATTGTTTACTTGTGTAGAGCAGTTTGAGTTAATTGATGTTAAAATCTCCCAAGGGTACATAATGAAGCCATTTGAGGAAGCTGCATAGGCGATGCAATAGGCCACAGGAGGGCTGTGGACTCCGTACTTCCACAGCTGAGTGTCTCTGAAAGCAATCAAGAAGAGGGGCAATATTTTGTAAGGGTAGGCACACAGACAAGCTGTTACGATTGTAGCTTGAAGCTTGTGTAAGGCAATTTTATTTTGTCACTAGGAGACCAACTGTATAGCATGGATTGTGGGTTACGACTGTGTTAATAAAGGACAGACACTATGTAGCTTCTGTTGCCCACTTTAAGTCGGCACACCAATTTATCCTGTGGTAATTAGGAAATGAACAGGATAATAGTATGGATCACAGCCTGATAACAACTAGCTCTGTGAAGGCCTTCTCCCCTTTATCCTAAGCACTCCACACCTCCTTTTGGTACATTGAAGAATTTCCATGACTTAAGCTTTGTGCAGTGTAGACTGAGCTTCATCCCCTGTCATCAGAGAAAGGCTATTCAGCCTATCTCAATCTTTCAAAGATCACTTAAAAAGCATCACTTGAGAAACCCTGCTAAAGGAGTGATTGCTTTGGATTTATTAATTTTCACAGCATCCTACTGCTATACCCTGTTATTTTTTTCTTAGATATAATTTGCTACTTGACTCAGGAAGCAAACAAAAGACAATTTCTCTCATTTAGCTTGAGGCACTACTTTTAGATGTATGGTACAACAATATACATGTGCCTGTAAGTGCATGCATACATCCACATCCTGTAAATATGTACAGTGGATGGTTTGGTAAAACTCTTTACCAGTTTAAGATTGCACATGAGAAAAATGGAGGGGGAGACAGTCTATGTACTTATTTATTTAACCAGAGCAAAAAGGTCCTTTTGTTTGCCTAGTGTAACTCCTTTCCATTCTGTGCTTGACTTAGAGAAGAAAAAGCTGCAGAGGTAGCTGAATGGAAAAGAGGAAAAAACAGGATGAGATCTGCTCCTTGAATTATGACTAGAATAGAATATTTCATTTGGAAGGGACCTACAATAATCATCTAGTCCAACTGCCTGACCGCTTCAGGGCTGACCAAAAGTTAAAACATGTTATTAAAGGCATTGTCCAAATGCTTCTTATGCTGACAGACTTGGGGCATTAACCGCTTCTCTAGGAAGCCTGTTCCAGTGTTTGACTACTGTCCTGGTAAAGAAATGTTGCCTAACATACGAAGATGTCTCTGCCTAATATATGAAGATATTTCTTCCTAACGTACGGAGATGTATTTCCAATATGAAGATATAGGTAGATGATGACTGGGTACCCAGTGCTTCCACTGGCTGTTTTTTTAGAAGTGGAAATTGTCAGGGAAGTTGGTGTGATGGTGTGACTGCTGCTTCCAAGTGGAGCCCTTAGGGAGCTTTGTATTCTGTGAATAAATGAATAATAGCTATAGTTTAGATGAGCATAAGCTAGTGTGTGGAGCAGAGGTGAAGCAATCGGTATAACAATATTTATCACATTGAAAACGTGTCAGAGTACTTTTGGAAGAAATAAGAAATATTCTGCAATACCAAAATTCTGCACTTGTGTTCATGTAAACAACTTTGGTTTTATTCTTTTTCCTGTGCAAATTTGGTTCAAACAAATTCTCAGTTAAAAAAAAAAAAGGAAAAAAAGATTTATATAGTCCCCAAGCATCTTTGCTGGAAGACTTCTGGGAGGAAAGTGTGTTAAGATTAGTACTGAAATAGGAGGAGATAGATAGCTCTAGTGCTCCAATGGTAAAAAAGGAAGATGGAGAAAGTTCTGAGTAATAGTGTGTGTGTATTACACATACCATATATGCACACTTAATAATTATGGGAATGTTTTTCCATTGCAACACTTGT
This sequence comes from Antrostomus carolinensis, assembly GCF_000700745.2. Lineage (NCBI taxonomy): Eukaryota > Metazoa > Chordata > Aves > Caprimulgiformes > Caprimulgidae > Antrostomus > Antrostomus carolinensis. The sequence continues at coordinate 1,689 of NW_010290717.1, read as the reverse complement.
TAAAAAGTTACACTGCTATAGGGCTATTTGTACTTGTAGCATAGCATGTATCAGCATTCACATGCATAGAAACTAGGTGTATACGTATGACTCTGTGTTGAGTTGTGTTTTATATCCTTGTGAGGCACTGTTGCATTCCCAAGTATGAGTGCCCTCTAAGAGGGATAAGAGCTTTCTCAGCCATGCATGTTTTATTTTAGCAGGGTGGTGATGTGTGTAAAATAGGCCATGCCATGGCAACAAAGCTTGTTTCCTTAATTTGGATAAGTCCTTAAGAGTTCAGCCCTGCTTGTGCTAGCTATATTACATTATTTTACATTTCCCCTGGATTGGGAGTGTTTTGTTAATGAATTCTTGCAAATTTTAGGAATGTTATATACAAAATCCTCAAAATATTTTGGTTTTGGTGGGTTCATGTAACCTTCTTCATATTTATGCATATTTAGACTTTTTTTTTGTGTATGTGTCAAATCCAATGTCACCATTGATATTAGATTTTCTGATTCTATGTCTGTACCTGAGGCTTGAAAACTGAAAGCACTGGGAATGAAGATTACCTGTTTATGTACAGGTCCAATGTGAGGGAAAGCTGCTTAAATGTCACAGTGGTCTTGTAACTTTGTCTGTAACTTAGCTTCATCCTTTTTAATATTGAGAAAGCTGTTCAGTTCCAAAGGGGCCTACTATTTAGCTGTGCTGTAGAGAAACTGACTTATGTAATTGTTTTTGAGATACTTGTTTTCTATCAAGTGATGATAATGAAATCCGTTTTAATTTGGTCTATAGATGGCACATATCAGAAGGATAATTGGAATCTACTCGATGAGCGATGTGTGTTATAAGTAGAGAAATCTAGTGGTAAAAGTACAGTGATTAGTAGACAAAAATATAACACAGGATCAAGTTTTGATAGAGGGTAATGGGATATTGCAGAAGAAAAAATCCAAGAACAACTGTTTCCCTGTAGTATTCCTATTTTTCAAAGCATTTTTTACCCTAGGTTTCTTAGCTCCTCCCTGATTGATTTGTATTTTGTCCTGTGTTGATTGATTTGTATTTTGTCCTGTGTTTTGTTACTCTTCTCACCTGTTTCCCACTAATTTGTGAGTGCATAAGGATTGACAACACACGAGAGAGTGAGTAACAGATTACCAATGCAGCAGCAGGCTGTAGGGGGAAAAAAAAAAATCAGATATGAATTATGAGCAATCTCACCTTTTTATTGTTCTCTTCCCTGTTCTGAGTCTTCAATCCATCTAAACAGCAACAGAGACATAATTCCTGTTACACTCAACAATTCAGTGTTCATCTTTATTTTTGCTTTATAGTCAGTTTTCATATGTGGTGAATGTGCCAGCAATCATGCAGCTTCACAAGCCCCTCTGATCTTTAAAAGTGGCAGGGTAATGCCACTAGGAATCAAAGCAATCTGTCTTTAAACTGCAGAGTTTAGTTTTATATGTCAGGAACACTTAAACACTTCTCTTTACTGTTTTTCTTCCTCAGAACAATGCAAACATCTAGATTTCTCATCTATGGTAGTTTAAACAAGTCCAAAGCTGTTATCTGACAACCCTTGCTGACAAGACCAACTGTTCCCACAGTTATAATCTCTCCTTGTTTTCCTTTGGCAAAAGACAGCTTCAGTGGGGAAAGATATTTATTTACTTTTCCTTTTTTCTCTTCTCT
>NW_010290716.1:1949-19059 GCF_000700745.2 Antrostomus carolinensis | reverse complement strand
GGGGGACACTTTGCAAGTAGCAGAGGATCCCCGACCCTCCCGCCATCTGGCAGAAGGAGTCCAAAGGGTGGCGTGCCAGAGTCAGGGGTGAAATCGATAGCCCAGCTCAAGTGCATCTACACCAATGCCCACAGCTTGGGCAGCAAACAGAAGGAGCTGGGAGCCATTGTGCAGCAGGACAGTTACGACTTGGTCACCATCACAGAAACATGGTGGGATGACTCTCATGACTGGAGTGCTGCAATGGATGGCTGTAAGAGAAGGGACAGGAGAGGAAGGGGAGGCGGTGGGGTAGCCCTGTATGTTAGGGAGTGTTTTGATTGCACAGAGCTGGATGATTGTGATGATAAGGTGGAATGCTTATGGGTAAGGATAAGGGGGAAGGCTAACAAGGCAGATGTCCTGGTGGGAGTCTGTCATAGACCACCCAACCAGGGTGAAGAGGCAGATGAGGCATTCTACAAGCAGCTGGCAGAAGTCTCACAATCACTAGCCCTTGTTCTCATGGGGGACTTCAACTTACCGAACATCTGCTGAAAATACAACACAGCAGAAACAGTCTAGGAGGTTCCTGGGGTGTGTGGAGGATAACGTCCTGACACAGCTGGTAAGTGAGCCCACCAGGGGAGGTGCCTCACTTGAGCTGCTGTTTACCAACAGAGAAGGACTGGTGGGAGATGTGGTGGTCAGAGTCTGGCTTGAGCTTAGCGAATGTGAAATGATAGGATTCTCAGTCCTTGGTGAAGTAAGGAGGGTGGTCAGCAAAACAACTGCCATGGGCTTCCGGAGGGCAGACTTCGATCTGTTCAGGACACTGGTTGAGAGAGTTCCTTGGGAGACAGCTCTGAAGGGCAAAAAAAAAATCAAAACCAAAACATACCATTGTACTAAAGAAGGGTGCTAACACACTGATACAAAATCTCATCTTCTCATGATTTTCCATTGCCACTGGCAACAATTGCTTTGCTGAGAAATGATGGAAGTAATCACTTAACGAGCGTGTCTCCTACTGATGCAGCTAACATAATCTTGTGATCTTTGGTGTCGATAAACTCCAAATGTGTGATGACACGCATAGAAGTCAAAACACTATTGACTTCACCACACAAATCAGAGCTACTATGGACCAACAGGTTATTCCAATCTTTATAATTTTAATAAATTTTTGCCAGGTGAAATGGAAACGGCAATGGAAATAAAAACTAAAGGGAATGCAAAACAAAACAAAACAAAACCAAAAGGACAATACAGTCTCAGATATAGTACATTTAATAAAACTGCCACTTTTTCCCCCAACAAAATTTATTTTTTGTATCAAAGTTCCTCTTGCTGAGAAGTAGAAACACATTAGCATTTCATGGCTATTTTAAGAGCATAAGAACACAGTTTTAGCAAAATGGAGCATTCTGAGTCCAGCTGAAGTTATTCACAACTTTCTCCTCATAGGAAACTGAATTTGTGCTATTTTGTACTCCTCCAGAACAGGGATTGGGGAGAAAAAAAAAAAAAACAACTCACTTTTTAATTTTTTTCACCCATAATCTTCCTCATACATTTACAGGCTTGGGGGAGAATGGCTGGAAAGCTGCACAGTGGAAAAGGACCTGGGGGTGTTGGTTGACAGTCGGCGGAACATGAGCCAGCAGTGTGCCCAGGTGGCCAAGGCCAAGAGCATCCTGGCCTGTATCAGGAATAGTGTGGCCAGCAGGACCAGGGAAGTGATTGTGCCCCTGTGCTTGGCACTGGTGAGGCTGCACCTTGAATAGCGTGCCCAGTTTTAGGCCCCTCACTACAAGAAGGACATTGAGGCACTGGAGCGTGTCCAGAGAAGGGCAACAAAGCTGGTGAAGGGGCTGGAGAACAAGTCCTACGAGGAGCAGCTGGGGTTGTTTAGCCTGGAAAAAAGGAGGCTGAGGGGAGACCTTATCACTCTCTACAACCACCTGAAAGGAGGGTGTATGTAGCAAGGTGGGTGTTGGTCTCTTCTCCCAGGCAACCAGCAATAGGACAAGAGGTAATGGCCTCATTTTACACAAGGGGAGGTTCAGGTTGGATATTAGGAAAAAATACTTCTCCAAAAGAGCGGTCAGACATTGGAATAGGCTGCCCAGGGAAGTGGCAGTCACCATTAGTGGAGGTATTCAAGAAACGTGTAGACATAACACTTGGGGATATGGTTTAGTGGGCATGGTGGTCATGAATTGACAGCTGGACTGGATGATCTTAGAGGCCTTTTCCAACCTTAACGATTCCGTGATTTAGTAAAGGACACAGTGGACAAATAAAAGCTGTTTTCTAGGCATATTATGACAATGTAAACCTGTTTCAACCACAGCTGACACCCCTAATGCTAAGTAGCATACCAGTGGAAGCAAGCAGGTGCCAAGGTTAGACCAGAGAAAGCCTTGGAGAAAGCAAGGACCAATACACAAAGGCCCCACCAGCCATGATCTGCAGGGCAGGTGGGGTGCAGACAGCCCTGCCTCAGTTGTCCACTTCACCATCTTCCAAATTCTTTCCCTCGCTGCTAGCAAGGGCTGCGCTGAACAGCAGGCTGCGTAGGCCAAAATAATGTGGTAGCAATGTTGGTTGTTTCCAATGCACATGGTATTTCAGAAGATGCTTCCTGAAGATCTGATCCAACCCACAACAGTAACCCCCCCAAGAGAGATGCAGAACAAAGAGCTGTCCCCTAGTGATTTCTCAAGTGTGAGCCTCTTCTCCATGATGGAACCTGGATAGACACCCTTTGCCAAAGGGCAGCCCTTCTCCTTGAGAAGCTTTAGTCATTTAAGTGACATACACATTTATTCCATGCAACTGTCTTACGGGTGTCACCTCAATTTGTTCTGTGACACAAACCTTGAGAAAAGTGGACTGAAAGATTGCTGTGTTCGCAGTATTTTACATCCCTATCTTTGCCTTCTGCAGAAACGTGTCTCTGTACCTTCCACGTGAAAACAGATACAAAACCTAAAAGCATTACACTTCTCCACACCAACAGTTCACTAGCTGATCCTTTGTTCTTTTCTTCCTGCAGAAGCCAGAAGGTTAATGGCAAAACAAGCTGTTTTCTTTAACAGTAAAAAGATTTTTTCCCTGCAAAAGGAATGCTCCTTCCAGAGCACTCACCTGCTAAGGCAACCTGATCTACAGCATCAAGGCAGCTCAAAGCAAAAGCCTCCTAGATTAATTATTTTTATTTTTTTAATGTGCATGTATATAGTTATTGCTATATATACTAAAAAAATAAAAATAAAATTAGGAAGACCAAGCCAAAAATCTCAAACACTTTGAAGGATTAAATCTTCAAAAACATTTAAACCAGAACAGCTTCCACTAAAATTTAATAGATCTTTCTGAAAAATCCACTCCAAGTAGTATCACTTGTTTGGACAGTCACACAACTGTCAAAGTTTGCATCTTCAGCAGCTAAACGTTCAAAACAACTTTCAAAAGATCTATTCAATAAACCAATCACACACTACGGCTTCTTTCTGTATAATTCTGATCTGATAACATTATCACAATTGATTTGTAATGTTTCAAAGACACTGTAGCTATTTGTAAGATTAAGAATAATTTAGTAAACCATAATCTATAATATCTATTCCTAAACTTAAAGACACATCACATTACTAGTATTCCAGCATAAACAGATGTGAAACATACTTTCATGCAGCTCACCCAGAGAAGAGCTGCCACAGAAAGCATAACCACAGCTAAAACAGATCTTTGCAGTACTTCAGCTATTTTAGTACTGACTTCGGTAAAATACAAAACAGTGAGATGAATAAGTAACTCCCTGCACATTGATCTGGACAGGCTGGATCAATGGGCTGCAACCAACTCTATGAGCTTCAACAAGGTCAAGTGCCGGGTCCTGCACTTGGGTCACAACAACCCCAGGCAACACTACAGGTTTGGAGAAGAGTGGCTGGAAAGCTGCCTGGCAGAAAAGGGCCTGGGGGTGTTGGTTGGCAGCCAGCTGAACATGAGCCAGCAGAGTGCCCAGGTGGCCAAGAAGGCCAATGGCATCTTGGCCTGTATCAGAAATAGTGTGGCCAGCAGGACCAGGGAAGTTATCTTACCCCTGTACTCAGCACTGGCGAGGCTGCTCTACGCAGGGGCAAGAGGAGGGTCAAGGACTGTGCCAAGTATTAAAGCTAAAGTGATAAAACGAAGAAGAGTTTTCCCTTCTGTGTTTGCCACCTCAAAGCCAAAAAAGCAAAGATAGTTCTTCCTGTATCATAAAAAAATTAAACATATAAAAAAACAGACTAGTTTTTTTTAAAAAACTTGTTTACTTAAGAGAAACCAGTTACACTGTAACTTTTATTAATAAATCAACTTTGAAAAAGACTCATTGACATAATTATAGAACTAAGGTTTCCTCCCAAACTTTACATTAAAACTCAAATATTGTTTCATCTTTAAAATGTTTGTCACAAAAAAAAAATTCTGAAGCACTGCATTGAATAAGGTGTTACAACCCACAATTCACAGGAAGTGTTGAAAAATTGTCTCCATAAATAACCTTCATGTGAAATAACATCACTGGAATGTTAACTGTGTTAAACAACATTTCAAGTTTGTTGCAGTTAACGAAGAAAAGGAAGTTAACATGTAAAAGACAGTAATACAGTAAAAAGACTAACATCTAAAACAGAACAAAGTTTAGGAAAATGCTTCTGGAAATCTCAGTGAGAACACTTGCTACTTCTTGACACTTCCCCCCAACAGTCCTCTTAAAAATGGGCCTTTAAAGCTACAGAGTAGATAACAGTTTAATCAGGCATCTACAGAAGGTAATAGTGCACCAAGAGAGAAAAGGACTGAACCATGAGTGCCGTATCTAGCTTCTATCAACTGATTTATACCCTCCAGAAAACAAAGCAGTTTTCCTCTTGATTAAAAGTAAAAACCAATTCTTTGAAGTGACAAAAATAATAATTACACTGTAAGAACAGACTAAGACAGATGAACAATTCCCGAACTAAAACAAATTTCAATGAAAGTCACAAATGTTATAATGGCAATTAATTATTCTAAATTAATAAGGCAGATTTTACACCAGTTACACTCATTTATGGCATTATAAATATTCTTCACCCTATACAGTTCTTTAAAAATCAATACCTAGTGAGAATATAGTATTGCACCAAAAGCTGAAATTAACAGGTTGAAGTTATAAAGTGCTGAAACCCCTCCAAAGTTGCGCTGCACTGTATCCATGGTTCATGTATCTTGAATACATTAAGAGTTCAGTGTGGCCACTTCATCGCAAGCTTTGAAGAAAAGACCATATGAGGTAGAATAAACTCCTTCAGGTTCTCTGCCACCCTATGGACCACTGAGCTGTGCAAATGGCTCTGTCACAGGAAAGGGCTCCAGAGCTGCCTCTGAGTTTTCCCAGTTGTGAAAGTTTTCTTTGTACCATTCAACTAGTATGAAGAGAATGTTGGTAAGTCAAGTTGACCAGAGATAACAGGGAAATTCAAATATTCCACACATATCATAAGACTAACAATATGCTAATAGTTAATTACACAAAAAATTAATATAAAATATTTTTTAAAATCTAGTTTAGATTTTATAAATACTTTATGCAAGACTTATTCTAGTATAAAAAGTAATTCATTATAGTACTTTGTGATTAACCTTTTTTTTTTTTCTTAATCAGGTAAATTCACCACTTAAAAAGCAGTCAGTTTTATCTAAAGTTACAGTGCTAAATTCATTCCCTTTAGCTTCTCATTAACTATTCTATATACCTATTCTCCCCCCTTTCCCTTCTCCCATCACTTCTAAATCAATTAGTATAAAAGGGATCAGTCCTACTTGTTTTCTTTATTCCTTCTTTCCAAGGCACTTTAGGTCTCCATCCTAAATTGTGCATTTTTTCCGAGTTCATTGGGTATCTCAGGTCATTGGTAGGTCTGAGGAAGTATAAAATGCACATGGAAAACAATCTGATTAGATTTTTTCAGTAATTAGCGATGCAGTACCTCACACTGTCTTCAAACCAACTCTAGGTATGCTTCCATTTTGAAAATTCCCATCAACATGAACAGATTATATTGCCTTCAAAAAATACAAAGCAGTTGAGTGCAGCTACAACACCACAATTCAGTCTGTACAGTCAGCTACTTGGAATGGACTAGAATAAACATGAATTAATATCTTATTGGCACAAAAATGAACACAAAACTCAAATCACTGCCAAAGCAATTGTGCAAATCAGTGTATTTGCAGCTCTTCAGACAGTCACTACGCAAACCAGTGTTTTCCAACATCAGCATTCACATTTTTCACATATTTCAGATTTGAAATACATAGACTTCCAAAGCATCGTCATTACAGCGTCTCATTAGCTACACAAATTCAATGATTCTGATATGTAGAATCCCAGGCTGCAAGATTCAACACAGAAAGAAATTCCCTACAGTCAAGCAGAGCACAAATTTTCACTTCCACAGTCTGGCAGTCAGGCAGTCCAGTTCAGCATTCCAGCAGTCCTGGCACTCCCATACTCAATAGTTAAGATACACGTGCAGATAGAAACCAGCTACTTATCACCATTATTGAAACATGCTAATCTCAAGCACAAGCAGAACTAATTTTTCCATGGCAAGCAACCCCCATGACCTTTAAGTCGCTCATTATAGAATTAAATAATCATTAGGTAGGTATCTTAAGAATCTTTTATAAGGCCTCAGTATTCTTTGAAACGTATTCCTATGTGGTTAGTTTTCCCAAGCCCATTCATGTTTAAACATTAGCAGTCAGGGCCCAATACACATGAAGAAACATCTCAATCTGAATTACAGAGACCTACTGAACACTCACATCATGTGAGCCAAAGGCAATTTGTTCAAAGTTCTGCAATACACTCAGATAGGATTCTGAAGAAGACTTCCTTTTAAAAACAAATATTAGCACATTTAAAGACACTTCAGTTGCCATGATAACAATCCAAATGTGAACAGAAAGTGAAAATTCTAAAGGTCATAAAAACACTTAACTGCTATCAGCAGATATGTCATTTCTAATCACTCTGGAGAAAGAAAGTGATATCTAAAGTAAGCAGAGACTCATTGTTGCTGCAGAAAAGAAATGGAGATAAAAGAACAGAGCCAAACCAAGCCTGAAATTAAGGACGGAAGCACAGAGCAGGAGTGCATTTATAAAGCTATTTTCCATTTTTGCCACCGCCCTCACTTCGGCACCTCACAGTTCTACATCTACTTCTGCGATAGCAGTTTCAGCTTAAAGTAGGAATCCCAAATGAACCACACTCTGCCTGTGGAGAGCAGATCCCACCTATAAAGCGCGTCTAGATCTGAACTAGTCACATTAATGTCAAAATACTAATGCTAAATGAGAGATGATGGAATTCATCCCACTCAAGTGATGTTGAATACAAAGTACTGAATAAACTACCTAAGCAACCCTTAAGAAAAGATTAAGCTCCTGTGTAAAACCTGTCCTTTACCCAGAGGAGACTTCAGTAGTAGGAAGTGTGAAGAAAGTTTGAAGACAGACAGATTAGCACTACACATTCCCCCTTCAAGACATATACTCTGACCTAAAAATCCAAATACAAATGGAAGTCCTGTTTTTCTACCAAGTCTTCTGTACAGATCCTAGATGTCTCCTCCTGCAGAGGAGAAACTCTTTCACAAAAAAAATACTTGGCAAAACTACTATTACCTTCAGAATAAAGCAATCCTGCATATGCTTCACTATTTTCTTACCTGTCTTTGACATAATCCATCCAGTGCTCCATTTCAGATTCTGAACTGGTCTTTTTTATCTGTCAAGACAAAAAACAAAAATCACCTTTCCCCATCTTATATTGTGTTACCATACATTTAAAAATAGATATTTTGTCAAGATTTAAGTCTGGAAAAAAAAAAAAAAAACCCAAAAAACACCACACAGACAAACAGAAATGGTCTTTTGTTTGAGTTTTCAAACTACTGAAATTCTCCTTTATCCAAGCACTGCCTAACCACACATAATCAAATTGTTAGATATTAACAGTGCCACATTCTCAGACCAAAACTGAAGCACACAGCATGAAAAAAACCTACCAAATAGCATTTAATCATTATGCCATTTATGTCCCAGTGAGGATAACTGATAGAGCAGTGCAACACACAATAGCCTGTACTGCAAACTTACACTGTACAGCTGCCACAGAAAAGGTAACACACTTCTGCTAAAATTATCTTCTAAGACCCACCACAAGCCTAAGCTCTCTCTTTTGTAGCTACAGAAGGTTTATAGTAAAATTGTTCGTATGTGCAATGACTGGTAAAGAAAAGTAACATAACTCTTTACTCACTAAATGGATTAACTCCTTAGCAAGCTGGGCAATGGACATCTCAAAGTTAGTTCCAATGTTATAAATTTCACCTGGCTTCCCCTCCTTCAGGACAGTAAGGAATGCTTCTACTACATCAGTTGCATAAAGGAAATTCCTTCTTTGAAGTCCAGAACCATGAATACAGCTTAAAATCACGAAAAGGCAAGAAATTTTTGTTAATCCTTAAATAAAAGCATTCAATTTATTAGTCTGTGTTTTAAGCAGTTTTGCTGTTAGCAGTTACCTGAAGGTACCTTAAGTAAACAACATGCAAATAATCCTTTCATTTTTTAAAGAAATCCTATTATTAAAATAGGCAATTCATAACTTAGTTATGAAATTATCTTTTTGCAAACTATACCATGTATTTATAACTGCAATTACAGTTTTATAGCACAAATCACACACAAAAAAGCAAGTTACATACCATTTTCTGTTGTGTTGCAACAAAGATATAAACTTCGGAATAACCTAAGGAAATGAACAAAGAAAACATTACTCTGCTATTTTAGAAGCTGTTATTCTGCAAAGAACATGGGGCTTCACCAGCAAGTATCATTAAGTATTTTAATAAGACCCTTTAAAAACTTTTACGTTCTCTTAAGTCTAATCAAAGAATGCATCAAGCCTAGAAACTGCAAGAAATCTTTTATCCTGGTATAAGCAGAGCAACTTTTACACCCTATTGTCTTTTCTGAAGTTCACAGGAAATCAAGGTATTTGTGTGAAGCTGTTTCTTTGTTTGGTTTTGGTTTGTTGGGGGTTTTTTTTTGGGGGGAGGGGGGTGTTAAGACGAAATAACTCTATTGTGTTGTAAAGCTTGTCTCTCTGCTCAACCATTACAAATCAGCAGTTACAAATGTAACATTTCTACAAAAGAAAAGGGTTCCATTACACTTTGCACACAGGAGTCACTAGAGTCCAACTAGGGATGACTATTGCAAACAGTTTAGAGCATGGTTAAACATCCAGCAAGTTCCAGTAAATCTATAGCCAAAAAGTAAGAGTCATTAAAATAGTTACATTTGGAAGGGAACCGAGAGAATTTCAGGTAAGTAAACGTGGATTAAGTGATGGCCACTAGCTTGCAGCATGAACATCTACAAAGTTATGTTCAGCAACAGGCTTAGATCCATTCATAATGTCCTAGAAACTCCAGGACAGCTGGTCCTGCTATTAAAGTTTTTAAACTGAAGCCACTAGAAAACTATTCCAATTCTTTTATTTTCATTAACTTGCTACTCTAAACATAGGAACAGACATACGAGGTAAAACTAAAGATGCATCTGGCCTAGTACTGTGGTTTTAGCAGTAACTAAAACTCCATACTTGAGGAAGAATATATATACATATAGATATATAAGCTGAAAGCAACGAAGTAGTGATACATTCCCTGAATATAATTCCAACATCATGCAACCTGCAGCCAGGCATTTCATAGAATCATAGAATGGTTTGGATCGGAAGGGACCTTAAAGATCATCCAGTTCCAACCCCCCTGCCATCAGCAGGGACACCTTCCACTAGATCAGGTTGCTCAAAGCCTCATCCAGACTGGCCTTGAACACTTCCAGGGAGGGGCCATCCACAACTTCCTTGGGCAACCTGTGCCAGTGTCTGACCACCCTCACAGTGAAGAACTTCTTCCTAATATCTAATCTAAACCTACCCTCTTTCAGTTTAAACCCGTTTCCCCCTGTTCTGTCACTAACTGCCCTTATTTCCCCAACTACAGATCAGTGAAACACACATTTTAAAAAACATTGCTTATCCATCTGCAATAGAGTAGGGAAAACATAAGTGTATTTTCAATAAAAAAAAAACAAAAACAAAACAAACAAACCACAAAAACAAAAAACCCCAAACAAAACACAACACCCCCCCTCCCCCACAAAAAGCAATTAAAATTAACAAATATCTTACTAGAACTGCAAAATATAGCTGCATTTCACACAAGCTCTGAGCTCCAAACAGTGCATATGATTATCACTATCACTCCATCAGTGTATTTCCATCCACTGGCACAGCAGATCTTGGTATGGCCTACACAGGCAACTCCCTCTCACGAATAACCATGTTAAATAGTCACCCTGCAAGGTACGTACGGACACGTGCAAAGAGCAAGTAGCTTTGTGCTGCTTCTCACCATATATCTGATTGCTATAGCTTCATCTTACTTATTTTCTGTACAGGTTGGAACATCTCTTTCCATACCAAACATACTGACATAGTGCTCTCTCACAGTTTACTTTGAAATGTTTACCTTCTGTATTAAACATTCCTAATTACAGCACATGACATGTGCATTAATGTAATTTGTGGGGGAAGCCTACCAGACATAGGGCAGTTAAAGATCCTTTGACAACTAAAAAAAAAATAAATTACAAAGCAAAGTCATTGTAGTAAAATTCACATGAATAACTAGAAATCTCTTATGCTTTACTGACAACCAAAAAACACGTGTTCCTTGTGTTTATGGTAAGACATGTTAGTGTGAGATCAAAATACAGTCACAGGTAAGCGTGGACAAATAATACTTGCAAGACATTTTTCCAGAGACAGTCCATTCTTATGAGAAAAAAGTAACATCACTGTAACCCTGAATTATGGTATATGGAAGCTCAGAGTAAAGCTTAGGTTTAACTTACTTTTTCTGGATACTGGTGTGGTCCATAAACATTACTGCTCCGTGTGATGACAACTGGGAACTGAAGAGCATTAAACATGCATGTGTTTACATAAGGAAATACATATCAGTAAAAATCTGTAGGTGTCTTGCCAATCAATAAATAATAAACTGACACACCCACAGGGCTTATTCAAAAGTCTCTAAGCCCTTACTAACATTAATGAATTAAGCCATCTACACCTCTGTCAAACAGGGAAGTGCCTCCAGCCTCCTCAGTCTGTTAGAAGCACCACAACTGACACACGTTTGTCACCTCGCAGTCTTGCTGTGGAACCACCACAGGACGTTACGTACGTGTATCTGGCTGACTGAAGACTGGCTTCCTACTTCTTATTCCAAGAAAATGTCTCACAGCCATTGACATCTTATTCAAGGCAACTTTATGTCAAAAACAACTTTGCAGAAGGACATGTCAAGGGCAAAAGACTAAAGTACTGAAACATCTAAATATTTTTGCTTAAACAAATCTGAGCAATAGGGGTTTTTTTTTCTTTTTTTCTTTCAATAAGCCTAGTCTTAGCACAATTTGAATTTTGCATATTCTACTTCTGTATAAACATATTTCCTTCAAGTTTGTCTTTCTAAATTGCTAGTGTTCTCTTTGACCATTTTATCAAAGAACATTTTTAGATGTTAAGTTCACATTTTTAAAAAAAAATTAAAACATTTCACCTCTCCCCACTGTCTTGCAATGTGTCCCCACCAATAATTGGCAGACATCCTTCAACACATCCAAACTACAACAGTAGCCATCAGGAAAGAGGTGGCACCATGTGGACTAGTACTGATTTTATTTTTTTTAAGATACTTTTATATACATAATACAGACACTTAAGTATGGGCTTCAGAGTTTTTGAAGCTTGCAGCAACTTACTTGGTACCTTTCCCAGTAAGACTGAACAAAACACTCTGCAGCTGCTTTAGAGGAGGCATAGGGATTTGTTGGACGTTTTGGCGAGGATTCATCAAATTCCTAAAATGAAAAGAAAAAATTGCATGTCTTTTGCCCAGATAAGTCTTAAATCACAAAAGCTGCAGTTACAACTGAAATAAAAATCCCTAAATATCCAAGCACACCAGCCTGACAAAGTCACCCTTCCACTTGCAGCAGAAGACCAATAACAAGACAGTCTATTTATCAAACACAGGAGGTGGCCAGAACACCAGCAGTAATATTTTTATACTTCTAGCAGAGTACCTCACAGCAGCAGATCCTTAGATTTTTATCTTGTAAAATAATCACTGTTGCCACAGGGAGGTTCAAACCTTTTCAGGGTCATATGGCCTCAGAGCACCATTGCACCACTGTTAGCAAATCGACCTTTCAGTTCTGAATAAGAGGGGTCCATTCTCCCTTTCTTATAAACTTTATTTCTAAAAGAAAAGTAGAATTTTCAACCCAAAGCCCTCCAAAGCAAGTCTTCAACAATTCTGACTTGTTCCAGAACAGGTAGCTTCATGGCTACTCTGCCACTTTATTTACTTCATCCTTGGAGAGAAAAAAAAAAAAAAAATTACAAAAATTAACCAAAGGAAGAAGGGATTCTACCTTGCCTGAGGTGCAATTCATAACAACCACCTTAACATGTGATTATAAGACTCACTGCTCTTCTGACCTTTGCCTCAGAAATTTGACCCTGATTTACTTTTTGACCTCCTCTCAATGAAAAAACCTCTTCAAGAACTTCTACTATGATTCACAAAGAGACCAAAAACCAGACTAAATGGAAGTGCTCTTTCCAAGGCCCAGAGGCAGAAGTTGTTCACTTGAACTTATCTCAGCCAAATCACTGATCTACATGCAGGAAAACAGCATCCTTGGGTTTTCATCATAAAAGTCTACAGATTAACGCTGTGTTGAAGGAATTGATAAAGACATCACAACAATAAGAAAGTGCACATGACTTCTGAAATACATTAATATTTTCATGGACTATGGCACAAGACTCCTTGGCTGTTATTTACAATTTTAGAAAGACAAGCATGCATAATTTCTCTTTTTAGTGAGCTAAATTACATTTCCTGAATTAAGGTCAGGCATAACTTGCCAAGAATCAGAAAGATTTCCATAGAACAACAAGAAATATCTGCATATTTCTTCCAGTACTACAGGAACTGTTTCCTGTTTGAATTGTCAGTACCTACAGTTCTGTTAGTATTTTAGCTAGAGTATAAAATTAGCTCTCTGCCTGTCAAGTTTATAGTCAAGGCAGAGCAGAAAAAAAGTTTTTTAAAAAGGAAAGAAAAAAGAACATACTGTGCGCATTACTGGTGTCTCATGAATGCTCCAAGGCAAAATTTGTATAATACATTCCTTTGATACTATCTCTGAGGAGCATTCAGATGTCATCAATGACCCCATCTCACTGCTTTAGGCGATATGTGTTCAATGTAAAACATGCTACAAAAAACATTTCAGGACAATTTTGATTCTTAGCTTTCTAGAAACAACCAGTGCTTGTCTACAAGTTCCAGTATTGTCAGAAATAGCTCAGAAGTCACACACTTACAGAGGCCAAGGAAAGTTAAGACTCATTAAAAGCAAGCAAAGCTAGAAAAATGCTCACACACTTTCAAACTCACCTCATCAGTGCTGCCTCCGTACACTTCATCTGTACTAACATAGACAAACTTCTCCACGTTGGCTTCATGCGCAGCAGCAACCAGCACATTAGTGCCATAAACGTTCACATAGGTGAATTCCAGGGCATGCCAAAATGAAAGATCTACATTAAAAAAAAAAAATTTAAAAATCAGACAATTCTGATGAAATTGAGGCAAGACATGGCTTCCTATCAAACCACAGTATCAGAGGCTGCAATATGGACTGGCATATTATCACTAGTTCTTTGCCAGATACCAAGGTCATTATTAAATGAAGACACTTTCTACACTTACTCGAAGACAAAATCCTTGCCATCAACAAAAGGCTGGAAGCAGGAGCAAAAGTCTGTTGGCTATGAACAGTTCCATCTGAAATAGCATTATGTAACTTTATTTAAGTGGCAGCATAACCACTTCCCCTCTCCACCTCGAAGACAAAATCCTTGCCATCAACAAAAGGTTGGAAGCAGGAGCAAAAGTCTGTTGGCTATGGACAGTTCCATCTGAAATAGCATTATCTAACTTAAATATTTAAGTGGTAGCATAACCGCTTCCCCTCTGCACTAGGAAGGGTCAAGCTCAGCAAGAAAAGTATAACTCAAAACCAGTTGTAAGATGCAGTAATATATACTTATTACTGTTAATTTACTAGCACCTGTTTTAATTCTTAGAACTGTCCCACTGACCTAATGACTTTGTGCATATCAAATCTGACAATTCTGAGAAGTATTTTCCCAGAGAATTCTTCCAGGATTTCTTCCCATGATGAAAGGAGTGTGGTAGGGATAGTTCTCATTAGCAGTGTTACTGAGGAGTGGTAATCTGAAACAGGGAGGATTCTGAAGGGAGCTGTGCCTCATGCTTCAGCTTCCACGCTCTGTTTTTTCCTGAAAGGCTGGAGCCAGTCAAGTAAAAACTTAAGACTATGTACAAACTCTTTGTCCATTGTCTTCATGACTCCACCAGTACATTGTCAGTTACATGTGTGTCTAGATGGAATTTAAGTGTAATGAAAACAAACAAACAAACCCAAAAACAGGCATTACCATTTATGTGCAATGAAAATAGGCAAGTCAGATGAAGCACTTTTTAACTTCAGGTTGTGAAACCCTTCAAGTCAGAGAGGTGAATCATGTAGTTTGTAGAGACAAGCTCTATCCTTGTTTTAAGTGAAAGGAAAAGACAAAAAAAATCCATATATATTTCAAACAAATATATTCATGGAAAATACCAAAACATGAAACAATGCTCACCTACATGTGTTTGGGCTGCAAAATGAAGGACTATATCTATTTTCTCAGTTTCAAAGAGCTGTTTTATAAAATCAGGTTCACAAATATCTCCCTAAACAGGAAAAAAAAATTAACAAGTTATTTTTGATAGAAAATAGTAAGTTTTCTTTTGTACCAAGGGTCACATAACAAGCCGTTAAAAAGGAAGTATAGGATACAAATAGCACTACAAACTGAGTTTTGGGCAATTTATCAATGGTCTCAAATAAGACCAGATATAAATTTCACACATTTTTGAGCAACTGCCTCAATTAAACTTATATCAGGATTTATATTATTATTTAACATTCAAAACAGCATCGCCCCCAAAATATACACAACAGAAGTATCGTGTGTAGCTTGAATGCTGAGGCTGAAACAACAAGCTCCCACAGCAAGGAAGAGAGTTGCTGGCATCTGGCTAACGGATAGTGACACCTCGTGGCATTATAAAAGCCAAAATGGATTTCCACTTCTGTCAAAATAGATGGTTGGGTGGCTTGCAAGGATTTTGGTTCTTATAGTTTGCTCTGGTAATTTATCTTTTTTCAAACTGATATATTTAGAAAAGAGTCAAGGATCAAAGCACAAGCCATTCTTTAGTTTGACATAAAAGCAACAGCAGCTTCTAAAGGAAAATACAAGCTGAGAAAAAGCTTTTGATATTTATCTGTTGGCTCAACTTAAACAAGATAGAACCTGAGAAGAGGTGTCCTGGGGGGGAAGACTTTTGTATTTTTCGTAAGAAGTTAATTAACTAAAAATAGTTCAAATGCACCTATTTTTTAAGAAGTTCTCAAGCAACAATTCGGAACAACAGCCTCAAAAGGTAGTGAACATCAGAAATGGGAGAAAGATAAACTGATTTTCCTATTTCTCATTGCTGAACAGAACCGAAACACTCCAGTAAAGACTTCAGGCTCACATATTATTTTTGGTCACAATTATTGATTTTTTTTTTTAATTTAAATTCAAACTCAATGCATCTGTGCTGAGCAACAACAGAAACTGTGATAAAACTGTATCTTTTATACAGCCCTATAAGCAGATTTCTCTGCCTTCCAAAACAGGCTTCTATTCTACAGCAGCACCACAGCATTTATCCTTCCTGCTCTCTCCTAAAGCCAGTAACAGTGTTACAGTTCTAATCCTAGGGCTTGTCCATCACACAGTATTTTTTTCTAGTGCCTTTTTTTTTTTTCTCCTATCAGTGTAAACTGCTTGGCTGCACACCAGCTGCATATCAGGCTCTGATCAACCTTCCTAAAAAAAAAAAAAAGAAATAAAACAAACAAAAAAAACCACAAAACCACCAAACAAAACCTGAAAAATCTGAATTAATTATAGTGGTGTAAGTTTTGTGAGAACATATTTCTATTCTAGTTCAGAAGCAGCATAGCTACAGCATTCCTTGTTACTGTCCCCCTGCTTCACATAAGGATCTGGCTGTTTACAGGATGCCTTCTAGAACTCTGTGCTATCCCCAGCAATTAAATGTTAATATATATATGCAGGTAACAAGGCTTTTCTACAGCATTTACATCACGTACTGGAAACATTAGGAAAAATAACCAAAAACCCAGTGTGGACATGTTGAAACTGCATACATTTGCTTAGTACACCTCCCCTTTCCCCTCATGCAACTTCTACCCCAGCAGCTCAGAGACAGTCACTTACTGAAATAAAGAGGTAGGTTTGCAAAAATGTAAACAGCCAGGGAGGTCACCAAACAGGTGAGGACAAATTCAGTTCCCTGCCTTGCCTTAACCCAAGAGATACGTTTAACTTACATCTACTACCCCTGATAAAGCTGCCCCAAAGTTGCTATTTCAGAAAATTAAGCTATATGCATTTCTCTGATGTCCTGCAACCTCAGGCAGCCCAGCCAGAAAGACAGAGACCCCCTGCATCAGTGCTGACTTTCATAGAGGGGAAGAACCTCAGCATACAAACCCAGCAGTCAGAATGTTTATCTGAACAATATATCAAAATACTTCTCCTGTCTGAAGATAAAACTGTGGAAACAATAAACTAATTTAATTGGAAAAATTTTAAAATGAAAAGGCATACTTTGAATGTTCCCATGAGGCCCTGTTCCAAAACAACTATGAACTACACAACATCAACAGCGGCAAAAGCAAGAATGTAGCCTGACGTCTAGTGCCAACAGAACAA
>NW_010290716.1:0-1932 GCF_000700745.2 Antrostomus carolinensis | reverse complement strand
ACTGTGTATGACAGGTGGCAGTGTTTGAAGGTGAAAAATCTAAGATGGCATCAGAGAAGCATGGAGGAGCCTAAGCTGAGTCTATCTTCTTCATACTACCCATCAAAAATGAAACAATCATCCCTAAAACTACTCATCTCCATAATCAGTCTTTTACAAATTCTGTGCCTTTATTATACAATAAAATATATCAACTTTCCAAAGACTACTTCATGTAAAAGAGAGAACATACTGCATATTGTCACAGACTTCTGGGGGTGAAATAGTGTCCTGGTTTCGCTAGGATAGAGCTAATTTTCTCCCTAGTAGTTAGAACAGCACTGTTTTGGTTTCAGTATGGGATTTCTTAAGAGAAGAATGTTGATAATATACTGATGTTTTTAGTTGTTGCTAAGAAAAAACAAGGACATTTGAACTTCTCATGCTTTTCTTGTCTGCAGGTGCAGAAGACACTCGAGACGAGCATAGTAAATTAGCAAACTCAAATTGGCATTTGGATATGCCAATGGGATATTCTATATCATATACACTGTCATATTCAGTATATAAATGAGGGTTGACCAGAAAACTCCCAGATCTCTCAGGCTCCCTCTCTCTCTCCCCGCTCTATGACTGTGGTTTTGGGACTGTCTCTGCCCTGGAATCGCTATCCAGGAATGGGCTGAGCATTGGTCAGCGGGTGGTGAGCAACTGCACTGTGCATCAGTCATTTGTACATTCCATTACTACTGTTATTATCATTATTATTTTAGTTTTCATTTAATTTCAATTACTAAATTGTTTTTATCTCAACCAACAAGTTCTCTCACTTTTACTCTCCTAATTCTCTCCCCCGTTTCCCAGGCAGGGGAGGGTGAGCAAGCAGTTCTGGAGATCATATTACCTTCACATGAAAGCATAAAAATCAGTAGAACATCAAGTTTACTAGAAGAGAAGGCTTTATCACCTGGATAAACTTGTAGTTTTCCTTCTCAGAGACGGTTTCAAGATTCTTCAAGCTTGCACAGTAATCGAGCTAAAGAGAAATATCCACACAACATAATTAAGCAGGCTTTGTGAAAGGAAATAAACTAACTCAGACCCAGCCTAATCACCACGAAGTCTGAGAACAAAGTAAAAACTTATTTCAAAAGACAAGCTATTTTGCAAGCAGACACGAAGATTTAAAACCATAAAACTCCGAAATAAATTCCAATTGCAAAAACTCTTAAACAGAAGTTTAGAACTACAAAAGCTTCCTTTTTTGTGCAAATAATTATTTGTGGTGGGCACAGGAACAGCAGTTGATTGGTTTTTTGTATAGGAACAAATGGGTAGTCAAACAGAAAATTAAGAAACAACAGTAATCCACATAAATTTCAACATGCTGTGGATTGCATCAAAAATAATTCAAAACAGTTTTCCATTTCAAGAAAGAAAACAAGCTACTCACCTTATCTAGATTTATAATCAGATAGTTTGGATAGTTTTTCACAAGAGAGACAACTACATGTGAAGCACTGCAGGGAGAAGAAAAACATATTTTACAATTACATAGTTAGCTTTAAGGTAACTGATGACAAATTAGAAATAATTTTAGCGATATCAGAAGGCTTTAGGGGAAGAGGGGCTGTACTCAAGACAGACAAAAGAGGAATCTACAGCTACATTTTAAGATATGCCAACATCATTCTACTGACAATGACCATAACAGCATATGTCCTGGTTTTGCTAGGATAGAGTTAATTTTCTTTTTAGTAACTAGAATAGCTGTGTTTTAGTTTCAGTGTAAGACTTGTTATGAGAAGAACGTTGATATCAGTACCAATGTTATTAGTTGCTGCTGGAGCTCAAGGCCACCGTGTTTGGCTGGTTCACAGCTGCATTAGGACTGGGAGGGGGAAGCGCAGTGAATAGCCAACCCCAAAAGTGGCATTTGGATGTGCCAGTGAG
>NW_010290715.1:23852-37596 GCF_000700745.2 Antrostomus carolinensis | reverse complement strand
GGGGGGGGGGAAGGGAGGAATAATTAATTGTGGCACCCTCTTGATCAGATTATTTTATTAGCTTTACAAACAAACTATCATGCACATTTCCTCTTTGGAGTTAACACAGTAAAGTTTTCTTCCTTCCCAGTACAAGACAACCTTGAAGATTTTAGTGAGATATATAAATTCATTTATATACATAACTTCATTTAAGGCATAGCTACTGGATTTTCAAGCACACCAGTTATCTAAGCTTGTAAGCTAGTAAGTTACTTTCCTAGTAATATACAGTAATTATCTTCAGTAAAGTCAGACTGTCTAGTCTTAAAAGCATTTACTCTCTTAAAATTACTGTCTTCTATGCTTCAACAAAGTCATGTTGTCAAGACATTGTAATCTAAAACGAATGACAAAGTGTTGTAATTTCCAGTGTTCCTCTCTCTCTCTCTCTCCCCACTGTTCATTCATCACAAAATGAAAGGAGCTCCATGTTATAACAGAAATGAAGTCATACATCTAATAATGATAAGAAAAAGTTTTGTAATATCTTTACACATAATGACAACTCCATCAATCATCCAAAAAGGAATGAATGTTTAAATAAGGCAAAATAAAACCTTCTGTCCAGAGGAGGAACACAACATGTACTTACATCTATAACTATTATTTCTGCACCAATTCTGGTTGCTGAAGACAAAGCTATTGCTTTACCAGATGAGGAAAAGCAATGACCTGAAATCCAAAGAGAGGCATCTTTTTTTTTTTTTTGAGCAGTACCAATGAAGATTTTGTTAAAATCTCCAGGCATCCCAAAGTCAAAAGCTACAGCTTTGAAATACTAAATAAATTTTAAAGGTATTTGCCAGAGCAATCCTATAATCTACCCATCTAATTTGTTTTCATTATGCATCACTGGGAAGCAAGTAATATTTAACATGGTAATCCACAGTACTTATTTACACTTAACAACAGGCTCTAATCCAGTCACATTCCTGATAAAAAAAACAACAAAACAACCCAACAACCCAATCCAACACCAACAAAACCAACCAAAAAAATCTCACTGTTTTAACTTCAATGCTTTATAACCACTATTCCAGACAGCCCTAGCCTTCTTATTCTTTGCTGCACTCTCATGGAGCATGCACCCTGGATTGCCCCTCTTCAGATAAATTACTACAAATGTGCTACATCTCTGTCCCTTGTTTTACAACAGGATCCTCCCAATAAAGAGGTTATAACGAAGAAAAAACACCTTTCCAAAAAACACACTCTCAAGAGTGAGTTAGAACAGGTATGTGTAGTAGGACCACCAGGTTTTATCACCAGAGATGTGCTTCAGTACCTCATTAGATCAGTTGCCATAAGCAAGGTGGCTTGTATCAGGAATGGGGATAACAGGGTGTATTTTACACAAAAGAACAACAGTTCATGTGAACTCTGAACATCTGACTCATAGTAATAAAGTTTATGCAGGCCCTAAAATGGCAGGTATTCAAAAAATCCAGTTTTGATATACCAACAACAGGACTGATCGTCAGCACTAATCTTACCCTCCTTTACTGCTAAATGAAATGTGACCAGACTTACGATTCAGTTGCCCATAAATAGAGCTGGTTCATCAGAAAGTAGTTTTATCTTTAATGCAATGTATAAATCACAACCATTATTTCAATCCCACATGACCTCCTTTTAAAAGCAGGTGCAAGCTGTGGCCTAAGCTCTACTATGTTCACTGATCATTTTTTTACCGTTACCTAATCAAACGTGTACTTTTATGCAACTTTAATGAGAATAAAAAATACTGTATTTAATCCAGATTAACATCAGTCCAATATAACAGCAAAACCAGTTTTACCCTGTGATGAGAACAACCCTGGAAAAAGAAAGCAAGAAAAGCTCAACAGGAAATACAGAAAATACCTGTTACCTAACAGTGCAGTCGATACCCATTTGATTTCTCACTTCAGCTAACTAAAGCACATGAGAGATCTCAGTATTTGGAAAAAAACCCAAACAAACAAACAAAAACCCAAAACCCAAAACAAACCAAAGAAAAAAACCACAACAAACGACAGATACTTTAGTCACGGCTTTCCAGGCCACGATCAGAATAAGTATTTTATCTTAAGATGTAAATACATCTATTTGAAATACTAAGAAATACTAATACTTTGTTGTATGCAGAATCCGAGACTAGAGCAGTAGCACAGGATACACTAATCTTACGAATGCTGAGTGCAGAGACACACTGGCTCATTTAAGTGTCTTTGAGGTTGGCAGAACTGAGTATTTAACTTCCGGCTTGTCAACCAACTTCCTTTGATGGTTAATCCTTTTTTGTGAGGCCATTTCAGAGACTGTTTAAATGACAGTATCATACTGCTATTAAAATATTGTAATATGCAAATATAAATAAAACATACTTCGTACACTGCTTGGATTGTTTGTGCCACACATGGTCCCATCTTGCCTTTTAAATTTCTTTCAGAAGATTAAGAGGAAGACTTAAAACTTAACTTTTGAACAATAGTAGCAAAGTCCAGTATACCAAATAAAAAAAAGAAGGCTGGCACTTGAGTTTCCAACTAATAGACTATGCAACAAGCAATGTCAGTTAATGACTCAACTTTAATGTTACACCATTTTATCAAGCCAGCAATCTAAGGAAATAAACAAGACACTTACCTCAGAGTAAGCCAAGGTAATATGCTCATATATCCCTTGATGATGATGGATAGCATCTTCTAAATCTTGCAGTTCTGAGGGAAGCTCCACCTCACCACAGGCTTTACACCATGAGTCCACATTGCTCATGTACTGTAACAGAAAAAAACCCCATTCTGCTCAATTTTGGGTTCTGTCGATAAGTACACAAACACTGACGATATACGAAAGGATTGACATCTGTGTGACAGCGACTGAAAGGACTTTTTTTTAAGGGAAAAATGTTTATTGTATTTCTCTCTGAACTGACCAAAGTGAAGCTTATATCAGCATAGAAACAAATATTCTATATTTGTTATACTTATGCTTTTAGTTATATGGAACAATTTGAGCTGTTCACAGACGGGCAGGCTTAATTGTATGTTAGCAGCCTACAGAGCCAATTGAACTGTTGGAAATACTGATGCTTCGAGTTTACTCTTGTTCCTTTTCTCGACTTTGCAGCTAAAAAGTTAACTTCACCCTACACCTTACCATTTCAGATGCATGAAAGCCAGTTAAGGTCCTGTCTACACAAAGAGGCCAAACATGCTACAGCTTTCAAGTCCAGACCCTCAGCTCTTACCCATCAACTCCCTGTGCAGGTGCTCATGGTACCGTGAAGTATCATCTCACTTTTAAAAAATCTTTAGAGAAAAACAAGTTACTTTGCATGTGCCTGCACACATTCACACACTCACAAAGAATTAATGGTGACCTGTCTTTTACTGGAAAGAGATCATCAAGGAGGCAAAGCAATGTTAGAGCACAGCAAATTCACACTTCACTTCCCAAAGCACTAATTTCTACATGTAGAGAAGCACTAAATCCATTTGGCAAGCTACTACAGCAGTAAGGGATTTACAACTTAAGCGAGGGTCTCTTAGGACTAACACTGAACTTGGAGCACATAGCTGTATCAGCATAGCTGCTCAAGTCGAGCCTTTCCGGGGAAACTGAGGATACTGCAACAGAATCTCTTCTGCAGACAATTTAAGTTAAGTTATCTCTGAAGCTTAAGCTGTCTTTACAGACAAGAAACTGCCATCGTAGCTGTATGTACAGCAGAAGTTCTGACTATTTCTGACAGCTAGGGGGAATTAATTTTATACCCTTGTTATGCTAGGAAAGGGAAGAGGAAAAAAGAATCTGTTTTTCTTGGAGTTTTCATAGCTGTTAAACTTACGACAGCCAAGCACATGTGGTACCTGTAAACTAAATTTGTCCTCTATTCATACCAAGTTAAGTCTCAAAAGTTTTAAGAGACCAAGCCATTTCTCTCATCATACGTATCTTAATTCCTGAAACACAGGTCTTTTGAAGAAAAAGTAATCCACAGATCATTTCTTGTACTCCATTATTGTTTGAAAGCTGGGAAGAAGGGTGAGAGAGTACTTAATTCTAAGATACTTATTTAATTCTTATTTCATCAAGGGACAATTTTAAAAATATCTAACGTTAAGCCCTGAACATTAAAAGAAGCTCCATGTGGGACCACAGAGCTGCATTTCTTGCACCAGTCAGCAGGCATTGATAGCTGGGTGCAGTCTTCACTGTACCTGACCGGAGGCAACATCATTTACCTGTGACTTGCAAGGAAACACGTGCATTCAAGAAGGATGTGTTATTTCTTTGGCTGCTTATTTTTTAATCATCTTTTTATGTCAAGAATCACTGGTCAAGAATCACCAGTCTCTAAAAGGGTCATTCCTCTCATTCCAAACCCTCTTCCCTTGAACTCACTCTCTACTATTAACAAAACACCTAATATATCACAGCCGTGTATTTTACAGAGCAACTATGACAATCCATCACAGTCAATCATCAAATGAAAACTGCAGAAGGGGCAATTCAAGAGACTAAGTGAATTAATCCCAGCAGATGCTACACTATTTTCTCTCATTCTTCTCTTTCCTGCCGTTCACACTTACATTTAAAGCTGAAGAAGGCAACACCTTACCATAGTTGCCCAGCACTCACACACAAAATTGACTCCCCTGACTTCCAATTAACATAATTTTCTTATGAAAAAGGACAGCACTTTAGTCAGGGTATGCCTATCTGTTTATGCTTCATCATCCCTCTCCTACATGTAAGGCTGGCAGTGTTAACTGCAAGCCTAAATAACCCAAGCAATTAGAAAAGCATCAATACTGATAAGGTACCACACTATCCAATGTTTCAAGCTGGCTGGTAAGACTTACAGCAGAAAATAATTGCTTCCTCCCCTTTTTATGTGTTGGGTTTTATTTTCTCTGTAAAACCTGCTTAAAATACTTATTATAGTGGCATCAGTTTATATACTTTACCTTAGTCTGCCTAAGGACAGTAAAACCCACGTCACCACTAACATAATCTTAATACATTCACATTTCTAATTTCTGGACATTTATGAAGTTGAATATCTGTATAGTAGAAAACAGGAAAAAAAATAATCTTAGAAGTGTGCTGCTTCTGTCTGTTTCTGCAGTTATCAACTCCCATGTGGTTCCTTCATTTATTCCAAATTAAAGTTATATCAGACATGAGACCTTTTCTAGGATCCAATTTAGGATGGCAAATGGAAAGAAAATATCTACAGCAGTCATACAACATATCAGAGCTTCAGTCAGCCATAACCATCCAAGAACCTCTGCTCTTCAAATTCACTGGAGATGTACAGAGCAGACAGTCTATAATATCAATGGATGACTCAACAGCACACGCATAGCAAGTCCTTTAAAACTGAATTCCCTTGAGGGGAAAACACGCTTTCATCATCAAGACTATTAACTTGGGGATATTTATTCTTATTTCCCCTACATATACCTCTTCTCTGGCAGTTACACATGGTTAATGACTTAATTAAAATAATTGGTATAGGCCTAAAGCTAAAATTTTTGTTTAATATAGGAGGAATCTCCTACGGGATAACAAAGTAAACATCTCCCACCGCAATTCAGATTCAGGAGACAGTTAATTAACTTCTCAACTTTCAGGCCAGTTCAGCTTAGTTTTCTATAAGCAATCACTATGAGTTAAATCCTGACACTCAAGGACTGATTGGGGTGGAGCGGTGAGGGCAACAGAACAAGGGAATGATTTCTAGATCTAGGAAAGGTGTTGTATTGATACTGACTATATTAATTTTTTCTTTTCCTTCTTTCAACTTAAAAACTTCATACAGTTAAGCATTTATATCCACTTCATACTGATTCACATATCTAATTTGGATAAGTTTTATCTTGCATTGATATGGGCAAGGTATTTTGTGAAGAACATAAGGGCAGTGGGCTGCCCTGAGGAAAAAAAGGTTCTGTTTGAAAATCAGCTGAAATTAGCAAAAATGAATGCTCTGGCTTTCTCGCTGACCTTTTCTATCACTCCCTTGTACTTCTGTCTAAATCAAAAGCAAACAGTACAACTCACCATTCCAGCATGGAAACTTTGTTGGCACCCACCCCGTTCACTAACCTGTTCAGCTTTCTGATGGAAGATGGAGGACATATCCAGTAATGTGCTACGTTCATCCAAGGCTGCAGCAAACGCCTTCCATTCTTGCTCCAACTGACTAGCAATCTGTTTTATTTGCTGTGAAGCATAATGGCCAGACTCGACCAGGCGATTTGCTACTGACATGATGCGGTTTATGTTTACATACACATTCTGCAGAGGAGAAAGGGGGAAAAATTATTGGAAGTTAGCAGACCACTTGAATACACAGGTATATTCCATAAAATTCTTCTTTATTATAATACTGCTTAATAGACTGGTTTTATTTGCCAAGTTTGTGCATGCCTAACTTTGGAATCTGAATGTATAACGTAACAGCCTCTCTGTATTACTGACAAGGGAGAAGGACAACTTGAAATGACCAGACAGTCTCAAGCTAATGTTAATGGTCAGTTTAAATTAAGCCATATTATATGAAGACCCATTATTACAATGAAGAGGAAAAGCTAACCATATTTGCAACAGCCTCAAGAAGACTGTTTACAGACATTCAAGTCAACAACACATTCAGACACACGCAATATAGGAAAATCAAGGTATAATTAGGAAGCACATGATCAATGTATGCATGCATGGAATATCACTCTACAAATCTTGACATCAACTTTTGAAACTACTCCTACTTTTTAAGTAACCAAATACAGAACTCTTAAGTTCTAAGTAGTTCAGCAGTTTTAGATTTTATTTTCCCACCACTAGATTGCCTCAAAGCTAACACTAAAAACTATACAAGTAAGATCAAAGATCAGAAATATACTCTGGCATACTGGCATTATCAGTGATGGCTCTTAAGTCACTCTAATTTTCTTTTCTTTTAGGTCACATATGTATTTTGACCTAAAGTGTCTAAAATCTGTTCTTGTTCTAATTCTGTATGACAAACAGTATTTTTTTGAAGGAAGCAATCAAGCGTTTTATTCCTGCAAAGCCAGAAACAAGAACAACTTTACCGCCAAAACGTTTCTGAGTAGCTCTTCCAGAGCTACATGTATATAATGCTGAGTTGACACTTCTTTCAATTGGGCTAACTCTCATACATCTAGAATGAAGTTCTTAGAATCACAGAATTGTTGAGGTTGGAGATCATTTAGTGCAACCTCCTGCTCAAAGCTGGTTCAATCAGAGCAAGTTGCTCAGGGTCATGTCTAGTGGGGTTTTGAAAATCTCCATGTAGAAACCACAATCTCTCTGGGCAACCTGTTCCAGCTGCTTATGTTTAAACAGAATTTCTTGTATTTCAACTTGTCACCATTACCTCTTGATCTGTTACTGGATAGATACCATGGAGAAAAGTCTGGTTCTGTCTTCTTTACTCCTTCCCATCAAATATTTACATTTTTATACAAGATACCCCCTAAGCATTCTTTAATCCAGGGTAATCAATCTCAAGCTCTCTCAGTCTCTCCTTGTACAACACAGGTACTTCAGAGAAGAACGTGGTCATAGTGACTTCCCTTCAGGGAATGAGAGCTTTCCACACA
Organism: Antrostomus carolinensis; assembly: GCF_000700745.2. Lineage (NCBI taxonomy): Eukaryota > Metazoa > Chordata > Aves > Caprimulgiformes > Caprimulgidae > Antrostomus > Antrostomus carolinensis. The sequence continues at coordinate 29,935 of NW_010290715.1, read as the reverse complement.
CCATGATGTCCCATAGGCGCAACCTAATTTGTGTGTGTACACTCAGAGCGACCTCAGTTCAGCCTTGTTTTGTTGATTACAGAGTCCCTTTTGTTCATATCACATTAGACCCTTTGCTTGCCAACACAGTCCACCACTTCCCACTTGATTGTTGGTCATCTTCTCCCTCTCCCATAATTCTTACCCCAAAGCTCTTCTTATCAGGTCATCTGGCCTGCTGGAAAAGATACCTGTGCCACACTTAGTCAAGCAGCAATCCTTGATCCTCAGAGAAAGGGTTCCATGGTTGTAGAAACCAAAACCCTGTTGTCATCAAGAGCTGTATAAACAGTTCTTGATCTGCAGGATCCATCTACCCTCTCACCAGAAGGATTGTGAAGAAAACCACCCAGGCTCCCATGTCCTTGACAATTTCTCCAGAGCCATGTAGTCAATGCTTGCAACTTTCCAGGTCACTCTTGGTAGTACCACTGATGTTTCACATGGAAGAGGGTCAGAGGGCAATAGTCCAGAGGGCTGGACAAGCTTTGACAGTCTTTCTACAATGTCCCAAATCTGAGCTCCCAGCAGGCAGCAAAATTCCACAGAGAATGAGTTGGGTTGGCAGATGGGGATATCTCTGTTCCCTGCAGAAGGGAGTCTCCCATTACTATCACTTGTCTCTCCCTTTTGGTGCTCCTGTGTGGCTCAGACTCAGATGCTTTATTTGACAGCTCCCAGCTCCTCATCAGCTGTGAGGTCAATGAACCTATTCTGTAGCTGTAAATCTTCAGGTGGAACAGAAACCTTCTTCCTAGCGCCAGAAACTATTATCTTCCAATCTGCATCATCACAGGAGTCGCCACTTCCCAGACAGGCACAGATTCTGCCTGACCCCCCTCCCTTCAGTACAGTTGGTAGTTTGGGCTCTTGAAGTTGCAGAGTGTTGGAAAATCTCTGGTCAATCTCTTTCTCATTATCTCTGATGCTGTGCAGCCTGCTGACATCCTCCTGCAGCTCCTGGCCTTAGTGATACAGATCCTTAATAACTGCACACCTCCTGTGGGCAAGGAAGCCATCTCCTGCTGCCCCAGCCTTGGAAAGAGGCCACAGGAATTCCCTGCAGCCCTGGACCTGCGGAGCTGCACCCTTCTTCTGGAGCTCCTTCTGGGTTGAGGCCTCTCATGATACAGGGCTAGCCAGTCCAGCAGTAGCTGGGGACTGTGCCCTGGGGCACATCACCACTGTTTTTGAGGACCTGGATGCTGTTCTGAGCAGAGCTGCTGGCCCATTCTGCATGAACTGCAGCACAAACTGCTGTCTGTTGGCTACTTCTGTTAGCTGCATGCATTCTTGTCTATATCCTAAAAATTTACATGTGGAACCAAACTGCCAAACACTATCACACAGAACAGTTGGGAAGAAAACAACCAACACCATTAAAATCTCAACATTCTGCAGTGAAATATCTTCCCTTGTTGCCCATGTAGGGCTTCCTGGAATGCCAGGACACAGGAAATGCCAAGGAGCAGTCAGTCAGCTATCTGTCAGCAGAAGCATCACAACCTTCCTCAATCAGGGGTTGAGGAACCGAGTCCAATGAGCCAGGGGGGACAGAACTGGCTGCAACAAGCCCCAGTAAAAGCCACAGATCAACAAGTGACAGAAGAACAAAACCTGAAATTGCTGGAAAATTGTATGGTTATATTACTGTTGAGAGATTTGATGGACAGCCTGTGACAAAATCTGACTATACCCCTGCCAGTAAGAGAGGTCGGGAGAACGATGGCACGTGGACACTCAACATAGATGGTGAGCATCTGAGGTAGAACCATTACCTGTTGGCACTGAGCCACTGCCCAGAGCCTGACACTGACTCGCTGGAGCAAGTGTTGCAGTTCCTCTAGGCTTCATAATGCTGACCCATCTGAGGGGTAACTGGCACAGGTCTCTATTAATTGTAACTCTGTGTGCATATGCAAACAGGAGTGTATCTGACAGCCCACACCTCGGCTGGTCCACTTAATAAACTGAGCACAGCAGTGTTTGCTGTTTTCCCTTCCTGCACAATCCTACCTTTTCATTTTTTAGGTTATCCCACAGAGCTGAAGCACAGCTGAACAACTGGAAGAAAACAGAGCTGCTATTTCCAACAAATTTAAAAAAAATGGAAAGCAGTTAGGTCTATTAAAGTGTATGTAGCATAAATACAAGACTGCTAAATGAATCCAGGAAGGCATCACATGGTCTTTAAAGTGGTGCGATAAAAATATGTCAAAAGAGAAAAGAATAAAGGCTAGAATAAACTGGCATTTGAACTGTGTATCATAATAAAGGAATTTTAGAAATTCTGGAACTTCAGTTAAATATGAAGGACAGGGCAATGTAAATGTGAAGTTAAACAAATCAAAACTGAGCTGTGGTTAAAGTGCATTCATTTTCCCATGGCAATTTGGCTTCACAAGTGCGGAAGAACATCCCCTGTAGCAGTACGAATATGAATTAATACGCTGACAGTTGAACAATTTACAAGCTATATATACCACATTCCTTTCCTCAAAAGAAATAAAAAAAAATAATTTAAAAAATCTTGTATTCATCTCAATTGTTCCCCCCCCCCCCCACTGTCCTATCCTATCCCTCACTACCCGATATACCTACTAAAAGTTTAAGTTTCAGTATTTTAGAACACAATGACCCATAAGAGACATATTTAGTTAAGGAGGAAAAGAATCTCAAATTGCAACTCACTACAACTGGACTGTTTTTAACTGATCCTTGAAGGTTAACAAATTTTGTTTAATTTCCTAAAAGGGCAGGCAAGTCCGCTGTCATCATTACACGACAAATGCATGTTTTGAGCACTGATTGAGAAGCAGAGGTCCAAGTCAGCTGGTGCTCATTCCCCAGGGACTGACATCTTACTAACTGCATGGATTTACATCCTGGTTTTAGTTAAAGAAGCAATGGCTATCAGGTAGTAACTGTTAGACTTGTTCAGCCACCTCATTTACCATCATGTGAATCTGCATGAAACACCATTTCACATGACATCCTTGTCTCTAAGGTGTAGGGACATGGACTAGATGGATGGACCACTCAGTGGATAAAGAATTGGCTGGATGGTCACACTCAAAGAGTGTCGGTCAACGGCTCGATGTCCAAGTGGGGACTGGTGATGAGTTGCGCGACCTCTGCTGTTTAACATCTTTGTTGGAGACATGGGCAGTGGGATTGAGTGCACCCTCAGCAGGTCTGATGATGACACCAAGCTGTGTGGTTCGATCAACACCCTGGAGGGAAGGGATGCCATCCAGAGGGACCTTGACAGGCTTGAGAGGTGGGCCTGTGCAAACCTCATGATCAAGGCAGTGTGCAAGGTCCTGTGTCTGGGTCAGGGCAACCCCAAGCACAAATACAGGCTGGGTGGAGAATGGATGAAGAGCAGCCACGAGGAGAAGGACTTGGGGGTGCTGCTGGATGCAAAGTTCAACATGAGCCAACAATGTGCGATTGCAGCCCAGAAGAGCCAATAACCGTATCCTGGGCTGCGTCAAGAGAAGCGTGTCCAGCAGGTCAAGGGAGGGGATTCTCCCCCTCTACTCCACTCTGGTATAGAGTACCTGGAGTACTGTGTCCAGTTCTGGGGCCTCCAACATAAGAAGGACATGGACCTACTGGAGAGAGTGCAGAGAAGGCCACCAGGATGATCCGAGGGCTGGAGCACCTCTTCTATGAGGACAGGCTGAGAGAGTTGGGGCTGTTCAGTCTGGAGAAGAGAAGGCTCCAGGGTGACCTTGTAGTGGCCTTCCAGTACCTGAAGGGGCTACAGGAAAGCTGGGGAGGGATTTTTGACAAGGGCAGGGAGTGACAGGATGAGGGGTAATGGCTTTAAACTGGAAGAGGGGAGGTTTAGATTAGGTATCAGGAAGAAATTCTTTCCTGTGAGGGTGGTCAGACACTGGAACAGGTTGCCCAGAGAACCTGTGGATGCCCCCTCCCTGGAAGCATTCAAGGCCAGGTTGGATGAGGCTTTGAGCAACCTGGTCTAGTGGAATGTGCCCCTGCTGATGGCAGGGGGGTTGGGACTAGATGATCTTTAAGGTCCCTTCCAACCCAAACCTTTCTATGATTCTATGATCTGCAGCTTCTGTTGTGTATTAACTGTTTAAAAAGTGAAAGGCTAAAGTGATACTGCATTTCTTTCATTGTGTTATACATGATTATTGCAACAAAACTAAAAAGGGAACAATTCAAGTTGCTGCATTGCAGTGCATATAGTAAGTACATAAATGTACTTAGTACGATTATTTTCTCACACAATGCCCATTAGCCAGAAGCTGAAAAGACCTTACAACATCTGGAAAGTTCCTCATTGCAGAATTATTCCCTAAAGTGAATGTACATATAAAAAGATATTGTTCAGCAAGGCAACACAGATTAGTAGCCTAAGAAGCTGTAGTGCACTGTGTCATTCTCTGGTGTGTGCCTGAAAGGCAAGTATACAGTGGAAAATATAGGTGATAGCCTGCCAGCTTAACTGAACTTCTAACACACTCAATACAAAACAAAGCTGGCAGATGCCCTGAAGGTTCTATTTTATTTCCTGATTTTCCCAGACCCGTTTATAAAATGTTTGTTTAGCTCTAAGATTTCAAACAGTAGTTTTCTTACCCAGAGACTATTAAACATTCAGTGTTAAAAACAACCACCTCAGTGACATGGTCCGTAAACATCCTAACTGGCATCTCTATATAACAGACTGTAGCGAGTTTGAACTATTTGTGTGTGATGAAAATATTTTAGCAAGGGAATTTCCAAATCATCTGACACTTCATACACAAATGGCTACTATGACAAGGTGTAACATTAATGTATGAAATAACACCTGCTTTAATGATTTAAATAGTTTCTAACATCTCTTCTATTCTCGTTCTTGCAGCAACAGTAAAACTCTCAGTTTAGGAATTAAAACTTCAAAGATGAGGGCTGCAGAACAACTGAAGGTATCACCTGATCTTTTCCCTTGAAAAAAATAAACCCAGCAACATCCAGACTACAATTAATCTGTTTTTCAACTACAAGATCCTCCAATTATTCTCAAGTAACTATTTAACCATTGCTATCAGCACTGGAATGAGTGAAAAATAATGTCACTCTAACTTTCTTCAAATTTATCATCTCTCTTTCCTACATTTTTCATAGTGGATCTGGGGAATCTTACTGCAAGACTATGTAGTCCAACACCAACCCTGCCTTCTTTCCTGTCTCATTTTCACTTCCCTTTACTTTCTACAGTAAATGCCCATGCCTTCAACCTCTCCTTGCAGCTGCATCATTTTTATCTGGATGCTCCCCATTATAACATTAAGTGTGGGGCTCTAAACTGGACCTAGTTTTCTAGTAGGACCAACTGAATCAGAGCAATTTCTTTACAAATCTTAAGTTTAGCACCCTCAATAAGTATTAAGAGTGAAAAAAAGTGAAATACATGGCTTCTTTGCACCACTCTTTATTCCTTTAGTTCATGATCCATTGACATGAACATACCTGTTGCTACATTAACACCTCACCAGCTGAGTGCTTTTTAAAATACGTTTATTTGTTGCTTCTTTCTTTATGGTGGCACATCTAGCCTATTCTATTTCATCTTGTTGACTGTGGAGTGCTCCTCAGAAGCTGGAAACAGACTGAACTCATTTTGCCCTCTCAGTCTGGTGGCATCCATACATTGTGTCTAACCATTAATTGCTCCAGCACCAGAAAGATCCCCTTACAGATGTGCACTCAAAAAACATTCCCCCAGTCTGACCATGATCCACAGCTGTGCATTCTCTGAACCTCAGGAACATCACAGATCCATTGTTTGCTTAAACTATGGTTATTCAGAACTACAAAAAACTTTACAGAATACATTTTACCTACTCTACTGCCCCGTTCCCATTTAGAGTCTTCATCTTGTCTATCAGGGATGTTAGATTGGTTGGACAGTTGATGGATTTTAAACATTTAACTTTTATTTATTTATTTTTACTGAAAGCCTTGCCTGAGGGATCTATTAGTTTAAAAAAAACCACCAAAAAACAAAAAACAAACACCACCCA
>NW_010290715.1:0-23835 GCF_000700745.2 Antrostomus carolinensis | reverse complement strand
CCCCCCCCCCCCCCCAAACCAACATGAAACAGACACCCCCCCCAAGGCAGAAGGGCTAACTTACTGCTGTTCACCATTCTGCACAATGTCTTTTGTGAAAAACCTGCATTTCAAGGCAATCTGAGAAATAACACACAATTGACAACCTGTGGTCTTGGTCTTATTTGCTGAAGTTTCAGAGGACCAAGGGCAGTCTAGAATTCACATGGTGCTTAAATCTGTCTCAAGTGATAACTCTGTATGGTTACAAAATACGTATTTGAAATAAAAAGAAACTCAAGAATGAAATACATCAGTAGTACTAAGGAAGAGAAGTCACACTAGCTGTCAGCTGAGCTGATTTTACCTCACCTGACCTTCTTAATGCTTTTATTTGTACCAGTCCCTGTGGCTGTACTTGAGCAAGTTGAGCCAAGCAAGTAATCTTTGTAACTTTTAACTCTGTAAACCCAGTGAGATTCAAGCGTTGTGTTCATACTTCTAATTTTAAGCTCCTAAAACTCTCACCAGTGCTTATCTCTGACACTCTCTTTTTGGATAACATTTATTATTTGATCACTACCTTGATAAAGTGGTTTAGTACATGTAAACACCCTGTTCTGAGCTCATTAATCAACTTAGCAATATGCTTATAATTGACACAGGACTTTCTGGATTCTGGTTAATAAACATAGCTTCTACTGATAGTCCTATCAGCCCAATGACAAGCAGTAGTCACAGCACACCCTGTAAGAGTAGCCAGTGCCAGCTTTCTCCAAAGAAAGTTTTCTTTCACACGCATCACTTTCCAATCATTTTGACCCTCACCAGTGCAGTGAGAGGTGCAGATAAGCTCTAATGAAAGCAAGGCCATTTGGTCTATCAAGAAGAGTAGAAGAAAGAAAATATTCAAGTAGATAACATCCTCCTCCTCACCCATATTTCAAATGACTGCTTTTGTTTCCCTTGTGTCCCAGCAGATGTATGGAAAATGGCAGGAAAAAAGAGTGGACAGACACAGAATCAGTCTCTCCCACTCTTGCATGCAACACTGACTAACCGTATAATCATGGGTACTTTGTTTTTGCAGTTCAAAAACTCAACAGATAATTTTTTTATTTGTAACTCCTATGATGCCTTATTTGCAAGTTTCTCCCTTAAAAGGTACTAAAAACTTGTTTTGAGAAGTGAAGCATCGGTTTAGTCACCCAAAGAGGAGCTTGAAGCTAAAACTGAGTATTGTTTAACTGAAATAAATCTCAGGACTTGACAACAGCAATTTGCTGTTGCTGAAAGTAGGCCTTTTAAATGGTACTGAAAATTCAACCTCATCTTGAGAGAGAATAATTGTAAGTTTATTTTTCCCCACAGTTAGGGAACAAGGGATGGTACTTGCCCCATAAAGACACAGCCTTGACATTTGTCAGTGCACAGCCTCTTGAACTCAGTAATAGCAGGTCACATACCTACAGCTGCACCTATGAACTCTCTTTCAGAGAGCAGCCTTTTCAGCCACATCAACCTGTGTATTAAGCAACGGTAACCAAACATATGTCCATCTTCGACACACATCACTGCAGCCATCCAGCTTTTCTCTGGCAGATTTTCATGGGAACCAGCCTCTGTATTAAGCTTGAGGCCCTCATGAACTTATTCCTGTTACCCTGAAGTGCAACCACATGAGCCTATCACATACTGAATACTCAAGATTCCTGGACATATCACTTGCTAATGAAACTGCTGAAAGTACAGTTAAGTCTCCTTCCTCAGTGTATTCTTCACCTTTTTATTTTACAACATTTGGTTTAAACTTCCAACTACTTTGTGGTATAATACTGAAAATCAGATTCTAAAAAATGGCAGAAAGCCATTACAAGTTAAAAAATAAATATTCAGCAAGCCCTCTTTGTCCTTGATGTAACCAACTCCTGTTCATGACAGGAACTAAGCAGCTTTCACAGCTGTTTACATCCAGGTGGCTCACTTCAGTCTGGAAGACCAGATTAAAATTTTGGCATCGCACTCAAAGGCTGTCGCTCTCTCTCACCCGAGTCTGGCATAAGCAGCTGCAGAAGGTGCCCTCCTGCACCTCTTGGAAAGCAGAGCTGCTACTTGCGAAGGAAGGGGAGATGGGACAGCCAGCTATTGACAGAGGGTAGCACCTGCTGTGAAGGGAGCATGTGCCCTGTGGCAACCACAGTGCGTTGGGAAAAGCAGCTGCAACATCAATTATCATGGTTAAGCTGGGAGCAAGTGCAAGAGGTTGTATTTAGCTGCTTGGACAGCATTTATTTTAACAGCACTTCCCCACCTAAAGTGAGTCTAAGAAAATGGCCTGGAAAGTAAGATCTATTAGGATCCAATTAAGGCCACAATGAAAAGTCTTCAAAATCTTCTGCACATAATAAACCTAATACATAGTTGCCACTCTTCCTTCCTCTACCCCATGCAATTGAATAAATTTGCATGGTTGTAGATAGGTTAGAAGTTATATCCCATCTCTAGTGGTAAAGCATTCACAAAAGAGATCTTAAATCAACTCTGATTACTGAAGAGTTACACTGACAGGAACAGTGAAAAAATAGTAGCTTGTTAAGCACAGCATATGTGAAGAGTGCTCAGAAATAAGCTGAACATGCTTGCAGGAGTTAAGCTTGTCCAACATTTTTCCAGTTAAAAGCTAATGAAAAATAAGGCCTGCCAAAATTTAATTGCTGACATCATTTTTTTTTTTTTGTGTCACATTCAGTTTAATCTTTCCCACTAATCTACATGTAAGGCTTTTGTCATCTAACCAAATAAACCCCAGAAAATCTGAACACTGCTTACATCAAAATCAGGGACTGATCATTTTGAATTTGTATTTTCCTATTCTGTGTCAAAGAATCACTTTTTGGTGGGGCTGTGCTACAGAAACACATTAAAAAACTGAAGCTTTTTTCCTCCCCCTCTTAAATATTTGGACTGCTTAATCTGCCCCAAATTTAAGCTGTTCCTTGAATGCTTCAAGAAATCATTGTACAGGCTGAGAAAAAGCCCTCTGTACTGAAGGCATATGACTACTGCAGGCAAAACAAAGATTAGCAGTAAAAGACTAACAGCAAAAACAGAGCAAGAGGGATTATGCTACATTGCTCAAGTGCTTCCTACTGTTGATAGGCTCTGAACAGTATGGTAGTAAGGGGGGGTGGGGGGTGCGGAAAAGTCATCTGATTTGAAGAAAAGAGAACAACAGTGACTAATTCTAGGACAGGCTGACAGAAGAAGAATTTAACCTTTAGAGTACAAGCCCAAGAATTGCCTGGAAGGCTGTCCAAAATTACTAGATTCAAAAAGTCATCTCATGCCAATGACACCTACTGTCCTCCTGTGAGTTTCTTTCTGCTCTACTTCATATGCAGAGCAATGAGCAACAACAATTGAGGTACTCCATAAAGGAGCAATTCCCTGTGGCCACAGAGTGAATATATACCTTCCAAACCTAATGGTCAAAGTTACATCCATATAGGACGTTACATAACTTAGTAACAATGTTTCCCAGCATTTGTTTTACTCTTTCCAAAAACTTAATATTTTTTTTAAAAAACTTTTGTAAATACAGCTGAGTTGCAAAAGAAGAAAATACACCTTCGCTACTCATGTCTTCTATTGCCTTAACTCTAGCTATACCATACACTAGTCCTTCCATTATTTCAGCAAGACACACAGCCTAGGCAAGTTTACTTTGCCACTCTCTCTTTGTATGATTAGGAGTCCTGCAAAACATCCTCTTGCAATAGTTGGTTGTTTCAGCCATACTTTAATTCAGCTCCCATCCGTGGACTGCCAAGGATGTTAATTTCTAACAAGACTGGTAGTGTTCTTCCTTCTTTGAGCTGACAGCCAGGGACTGGATTTAGGCCCAGTTGCCCAAAGTTATTTAAACACCTCCAAGCCTGCTATTGGGAAGGACCTAAAATGTACTTGAGAATTTAGTCCTCATGTCCAAACAGAAATTCATGAAACTGAAAATAAGCAGCTTTCATTGCCAATTAAATTCCAAATTTTTAATTGTAGCCTACTGACAGCTCATTCTAAGATCATATTTGACAAAGTTTTTTTTTTTGTTTTAGCTCCACTCTACTGAGCAAGAAATGAGAAATGTGTCTCCTTAAAAATATGGAAAACTACTGCATCAGGCTCAGCTGGCAATCGCTACTTCTCAGAATTTTTTTCTGAGTTGTAATCTATTCAGAAGATCCTTAGAGTTATTTCTTTCTGTATAGAGTGCTAAATTCCGTATTACACGATTCTCTGAGATTTCCTAAAAGACTCAAAGCAGTACTCTAACACACATGCCAGGTTCTAGAAGTTTGGAAGTTTATATCTGAGAAATGCTGAGGTTGTGTTGAACACTGCTGTTGGTCAAAATAATCTTGTTGCTTGATCACAATATCTCTGTACTTGGCTACTTTCCTTCTTTGTGTTTTATAATTTCACTGCTCATATACAAATCTGCACTACTTGTAACAGGAGGAATAATTTATGTGTAAGATTTACAAATTATACCTTAACACAGAGTAAATAGACAATGTGTCAGTGCTGTGAGGTGATGCCTGTTCTTACCATACAGTTCATGGCAAAGTGATTGTGCTGTGTCTGAAGCTCCATCGCGTGGGGGTGGCTGGTTCCGATCTCTGTGTAGCTGTTCAGAAACAGACCTTTGTTGTGTGTGATCCAGTCAAACATCTACAAAAAAATATTAAGAAAAAAACCCACTAATTTGTTATGGCAGAAATCATAGACAAGTAATGTGAGAAATCTGTGAACACAGAAGACAGAAAGAGTCTAAGGCCATGAAAATTAAGACTAATGATCTTTCCACTGTAAGTTACCATACATTTTAACCAAATCATTGCTGAAATCTGACTTTTTGGACAGAACATCTGAGGCTGTTAAATCTTTACTATGGGTAGTTATCTCAACAAGCTACAGTAAAGTAATAATCATAAAGTCATAAACTTCATTACTACAAAGAAGTCATAGTAAACAAACAGGCTTGCAGCACAGCCCTGAGTTACCAAGCTTACAAATTCTCTTGTATCAGCATTTCATGACGTCAGCAGCTTAGTAATTTAGAATGAAAATGGCAACTCATGGAAATTAAATATAAATTCATTCTTGCTGATCAAGTACTTCAGCAGCAAGTTTAATATTTTTAGTTCATAACTTTACAGCAGATTTGAAAACAACTTTTCTATTGCTAAACAGATTTTTATAACTATACTTGAGCACAGTTACACACTACCTTCTTCCAGACAAGCTTAAGGATAATATCTAAATACTTTTTTTTTTTTTTTTAAGTATTTTAATATTCAAGCATTTTAGGAAAGATCTTATCTGACAATGACCATCAATGGAGGTACATAGGTAAGTTAACAGTGGCACTAGAAAACAAAGTTTTCAAAGACCAAGCAACAAAGCAAAAGGTTAAGTTTAACACACATACCCACCCACCCCCGACAATGGTCTTGAAATCTTTGCTATGTCTCAGCTCAAAAGACCCACCTACTTTCTGGATAAGCTGAAAAAGCTTGTTCAGAAAAAAAATGGTAGCAATGAGCAGTAAGTACTCATTTAAGCATCTTTTAAAACATGCTGGTAACAGAGCAATATTATTAAATCCATTATTCTATCTAGATACTTGACAAATCAAATCAGACCACAATATGGTAAGGACTGTAAACAAAAACAAAAAAAAGTTTTAAGAGCTTAGACAACAGAGACAGATGATCACATACTCCTGAAATTTTCAGTTTCTTATCTAGAGTACAGTGAAAATGTGTTACAACATTATTCAAAGTAGATACTGGTCCTGCTTGTGATCACCTTTCTCCAGGTAGTCTGATTTTGCTGCCTTCAGATACCTACAGAGCAATTCCAATCAGATTCCCTCCTACCTCATCCCTTTTTTTGCCTTCTCTTCTCCTGAACCAGCCCAGATTTCTTGAGCAGAGTTGTACAAGTCCTCCAAAACATGTTTATTCCCCTCCATCCAATACACTTTTCCAACAAAGATCCAGCCCCTTCCCACACCTAAATAAACCACACAGACATACACTGATAAAGAAGCCCTGAGCTACACAATCTAACCTGACACTAGCAGTGAAATAAAAGCTGCAAGTAGACCAAGGCAAGGGCCTTAATCCAAAAGTGAGTTGGGATACTACACAAACCTTCTTTTTAATCTTTTTCTACTGGTTGATAAGAGAATAAAGTCCTAGGTATGCTAGCTGCTGTCAACCCCATTTTGAGGTGCCTAACATTTCCCTCTATTTTGAAATAAAGACGTGTTAATTTAATATAGACTTATTATTGGAATCAGGAACCTAGAAAACACAGATAGGAGCTGTGATAGTTTAACTTAGCTGGCAGCCAAACAAGACACAGCCACTCGCAGTGTCTGTTCCCACCCAGGGAACTGAGTGGCTGTGTCTTGTCCTGTCTTAGCCAGGACAGAGCTTAAGCAACCACATGGCAGGATCAATCCCACAGGCTCAAGTATTTCACAAGGAGTTTCATAAAGCTCAAGTTATGTGGGCAACTTTTACATGAGTAAATGAACGTATCCTTTCAATATCATGTGAGCATCATCAGAATAAATTTTGTTCATGCTGTAATAAAGAGTATTTAATGCTGTAATTAAGTGGCTAAGAGGTTGCCAAAAAGCATTTCAGGCTTGAAAGAACAATACTAGACCAGCTTGTTATTTTCTACATAATTTTATAACTCTAAATTCACTTTATCAGATTTTTTTCAAATCTTCACATGTCCCTACTATTTTCAGCTATACCCACTGAGTAAACACTTGCTTTAAATGGTACTTCAAAAAAAATCATTTATTTTTTAAACACAGCAGAAAACATTAAGAGCAGTGTAAAGAAAATCCCTGAGCTGAAACGATGAGGGTAAGGGACAGTACAGGGGAAGAAAACAGAGGAAGGAAGAAGAAGTATTATAGAAGTTTGCTCTGTTTTTACTCTTCCCCATGCACCTGCTTATGACCATTACTGAAGGCCTTTGGTCTCACCCAGTTCAGGCATTTTTACACAAAATATTTTAAGAAATTTGACAAAGACCATACTTACCACTTGACTGCATAGCCTTGTTACTACTCCTCCTGGAGAAAAACTCCCCACCCTTCCTTAAAGCTACTTGTTCCATGGTAACAAGTTAATAATAAGTGATTGCAGAACTATTCTATATGAAAGCAGGTCTTATTTGAGCTTATCTAGAAGTTCACTGTCTGACATATTTCCTGTTCAAATTCCATGACAATCAAAGGCTTTCTCATTTGAAGGGACTGGTTAGCCCAAAACACTCCCAGATCACTCAGTCCCCTGTTAATGACATATGCACTGTCAAAAGAGATACATCAGTTTTTAGCCTGGGACTTCAAATCCTGCTTCACTGAAGCATTTCCCTATGTCAGCCCCTTCAGACTTTTGTTGACTGCCTATCATTCAAGCCCCAAGGGTCACTCAAAACGTGACCAATGTAGTCCTTAGTCATCTGTATTTATGAAGTATACAGCATTCATCTTCACTTGATGCATGCAAAAGCATCTGTCTGGAACAAAAACTTACCAAAGCAAAAGCTTTAAAGTCACTACCACTTAAAATTTTCTTTGGTGAGAGCCACCTGTGTTCTTTACAGCTTAGAATTACCACTCCACCTCCTTTACTCCAGAAAACTAAGAGTCACTTTCAATCAAGAAATACTTTTTTCCTCATTAAAATGCTAGTGATTAACTCTAAAGACAAAAGTTTCTATTTGCAGTTATCCTTGGTACTTCTTTCACGTCTGTCAAGCAGCACCCATTTATGCTCCTCGTGCCCAGTCCCTTACCTTTTCAGCATCCTGCTCAAACAGCCTGAGCTGAAAACATTGGTCCAATTTCAATTTCCGCACATGCCACATCTGATGCAGATGCTGCCGTGTTGAGTGCAGCCTGTCCAGCATGGTGGATACTTTGGGTAAAAGGTTCTGTAAGTCTGCATTCCCTGAACCAGAGTTCTTTTTGGGGAAGCTATCACTGCTCTGTATCCGCTGGAGCAGCTTTTGTCCTTCCACATCAAGGTCCTCGATAGGTGCCTTAATTACTTTCTTTTTTAATTGTGAATGCTCCTCTATCATATTGCGAGCACCTTCCAGGTCCTGAGGCATTTCTTTTTTTGACAATATATCTTGCAGTTCCTCCAGTCTGGACAGCATATGGGTTGCATTGCTAATGTAGTCCTCAAAGGCAACTCTGATTTCTATCCACTCCTCATGGTTGTACTCCAAACAGCCATCAAATTCTGGGGTTAGCTGAGAAGGGTCAACTACTTTGGTAAGGCCTTCCAGAGACACCATATTTGTCTAAAAAACAAAAATGAAAGAAAAAAAAAAATCTGTTACTGAAATGAATTTGAAATTTTCTTTCAAGTTTTTGTTTTTCCCTTTTTAACAGTTGACCATTTTGCTCATGAAGTCCATGTGACTTTGCTTTTCTCAAACATTTATTTTCAAATATCAATTCTGATCAGACTCCTGTCATGCAGATATTTCCCCCCAAAAAGAAATAAAATACTTCTCTCATTACTTCACTACACTTAAGAAGAAAACAGCAACCACTCTTCTGACTACTGTTTCGATTAAGTTGTGACTTTGTGTATTGTAAAGCAGCAGGAAGATAACAGCAAGGTTCAGTTGGCTGTTTTCCTCTGGATGCTGGTGGTATCATGATTACCACAATGCAGGCGAAGACAACAAACAGATGAAATCTTATTTTTTACCACTGAGGTAAAACTCTTCATTCCATCTTTCTCATGCTCAGAAAAAGAATATAAATGACAACATGCACAACTATCTAGCCTAACTACACGAAGAAAACCACATTCCCTCTAGCACCACTGTCCTAATGTACCTCTCCTCTCATCTAGAACATAATTTATCTGAGAGTTTTCAAGATGCTGATCAGTAGCAAGCACTCTTAAAACTATGAAATACATGTAAATTTGTATACCATGGGGGAAATTACCTCAAACTCAAACTTAGAGCTGCCAAAGTTAGTCCTCTGTTTCTGCCAGAAATTGTCTGGCTTGATTATCAGTGCAACATGAATACAACATGGAAAGGATTCCTGTAAAATCTTCAACAGAGGCTTTATGGAGTCCCATTTTGAACCACGCATATCTACAATTACGGTGAATCCTCGTTTACATACTTCCTCACTGCAGAAGAAAGAAGAAAAGGTTATCAAGCAAGCGTTACAACTTCAGACACAGCACTCTACTGCACCACTGCCTAACGAACGTGGCCTCCTCAGCAAACTGTTACACCCTAGGGTCACACTGTCAACTAGCTGACACATACAGCAGACCTCATGAACCTCTCAGGAAGATTCCCTCGCTCCCCTGCCACATTGTGGGTGATAGCTTTACATCTGTTGCTAATTTGTTAATCTGCCTTTATCTCCTCTTTCATTTTCATTGTTTATCTTCACAAGTATTAATCTGCCAGTCTTGTTTCTCCTTCACCTTACACACACATTAAACACAGCATTTACTGAAGCAGCACTATGTAATTCATTTACAACTGACTCCTCAGAACACACACGCTTTACTGATGACAATATTCATGCCTTTCTGATGACTGAGGGGATCCTCTAAAAGACAGAAGATGGCATACTGTTCTTACCTACCACTTCTGCAACTTTTTAAAATTGCCTCAGATCTAGTCCCATATTACCTGAGTGTTAGTACGTAGAGGGGGAAAAAAACCCAACAACAAACAAACAAACCCTTTATAGACAATTCCTTCTGTAACAGGATCGATCTGTGGATAGTTAATGGATAAGAAAGCATTTTATGGCTGTGAAGAAAACCACATCAACCTGTTTCTATAAAATTTGAGCTCAATTTTGCTGTCCAAAAGACAACAGATCTTACACCTAAATTCTCTGGCAACTCTTCTGAGAATGACAGATTTAATTTCTTCTCATCAATACCTTTGGTACACTTAGTGCTTGCCACTGATTAAAATGGCAAACACCACCAACACCAGAAATTTCAAATTTTTTCCAGTAGAATTCGCTACTTGACCCTGTTAACATGCAAAGGGAAAGTATTTCAAAACCCATGCATCATAGCCAATGGACTATCAAAAAAGACCTAGTGTCCATTGTTTGAGTACATGAGTCATTTTCAGGGATGTGACTAATGTAAATGCTATTCTAAAGTTCATGTGGTTAGATTTTCAGTGTCCAAGAAGTAGGGAAGCTTCACAGTCTCATTTGCCACACTGTAGAAAGACGAGTTATGACAGATACGAGACAGCAGAAAAGCTTCTGCAAGAAGTGATAATGCAGGTTTCTTAGAAGAGAAGCTTCTTAAAATTTGTTTTTAAAAGCCAAAAAACAAACAAACAAAAAAACCCACACCAACATAAAACCCCACAAAGCTACCATTTAAAAAAGGAGTTTATCAAGATAAATGCTAGCTGTCCCACCTGCCCATAGGAATGCCAAAAATGGCAATGGTAGCAGGAAAATACACTAGAATTGACTAGCTTGGAATACATGTAGGCTACACCATACAATTTTCTGACCATGGTGAAAATGTTTTCTAACAGCCTCACAGGATTAAAGGACAAAACCAACTACTGTTTTAAAGATACACCCATTATTGAAAGGCTGCATGCTATTCTGAGAGCTGCTCATCCCACCCTTATCCTACCACACAAACTGACCACTGCGTGAGGAGGCGCTCGCACTAGTTCACACAAGGCTAGCTCACCCAGTCTCCTGGGTTGTACAAAGCAGCCCCTCATCATGTGATGCAATGCACATGTGTCCTCCTGTCATGTGGCCCTAACAGCTAACAAAAGATTCATCCCTTTTGGCCAAGGATCACAAAAATTGTTCCGGAAGGCTTTAGTCAGACAAGGTCAACTGCTAGGTAAACCTGAACTACACTAATGCCTCGTCCAGTCAGCATTGTTGACTTAAGTTTAGCAATATCTATTGTGAGACTGAATCACCTGAAGTGTTTAGATCTCCTGCCAAACAACTCATACCTCTGCAACTTCAGCTACGTAGAGTAACAGTGCTGCAATAACTAATAGACAGACCAAGTGTTTGGGGCTATTGGCACCAATTGGGACTTCTTAATCAGCAAGAGTTGCATGATCAGTCCCTAAAACACGACCTGTATGAAAATGAGTCTTTCTTTTAATAAAGCTCCCTTTATTCTCAAAGCTTTACCATGTTTACAGAGACATAAAATATGAACTAACTTTCTTTTTATTTTAAATCTACTGATGCTAAACCAGCATACACCTGTTGCCAGAGGACCCCTGTATTTTCCCAGATTATTTCTAGAAACCTCTCTTTGGCATATCTTGATGCATATTTATCTATTAACTTCTCTAGTAATTTGAGGCTCTAGAGGACTAGAATACATCTTGCATTCAAATATGAAGTCAAACTACAACAGAAGTAAAAGTCTTAAGGCTTCTTCCTGTCCTTCTCCTCCTCCTACCTCTCCAAAATCTCCCAGTTAATGTTAAAATTAAAAAAGTACTAAACTCTCCTACAATTCAAATTGGAATAAGACTAGAATAATTGAATTAACAACAATTGCTCTTGAGAAAGGCCATATACACTCTCAACTAGATGTCCTGAAGTTATTTTTACGAAAGCACTTCTGTCAATCTGAAAGTGACATCTGATTACATCAGGTGCAAAGATGACTGCGTATAAATTAACACATTACAGAAATATGGGATATATTGCATTCAGGAATGTTGTATAATAGATTTATTTCAACTGTAATGACAACTGCTCCTTGAGGTCACAGGCAAACAAATGCAAGAACAGTCAGCATTGCTCCCGTCTGCACCAAATGCTGGCAGATTCCGAGACAGACCTGAAGTCAGGGTCTTATGATCATTTTTGTCCTCAATTCAGTTACTACCAGAAACAAAGTTCTATGCGAACAAACTTTTTTACATAGATATAATATATAACTTTAAAAAATGCCTATATATATATATATAACTTCATATATATATATGTGTGTGTGTGTGTGTGTGCATACACACACAAGCACTGGATTTGACTTGCCAATTTATTTAAATAGCACATTGTAATTCATAGCTTAAGTTGTTGATAATCAAGTGATATCAGTACTTTCACTGATCTCTCCACAGGTTTATCTGAGACCTGTACAAGCAATTTAATATATCTCTCTCCTCATTCCTGTGCTATATCAGAACACTATAACCTTATCTAATAAAAATAACAGTTAGGAGTGTTGTGCTGACCTCAGCCCACACAAGGTACACTGTGAATGACGACCAGCATGTTTCTAGTTATTGATGTACTAAAGCCTTTGAGCTGCATTTGTAATTTCCAACACAGTGACAGCAACATGGCATGGCAGTGCCATTTCCAAGACACTAACTACCTCCAAATAAAGCATACCAGCCATTCTGCCAACAACCTTTCTTCTACAAGGCAGAGTAATTATTTAAGTCTCTTCCAAAAAGTATTTTGAAAACAGTAACTGACAGAACTTGGTATGAATCTGCTCATTTTCTTAACCGGTCCGGTCTTCTAGCTTGTGGGTACACTGCAACATAATCAATTTATTTTGTTTTATAGCTTCAGAGCTTATCAAGTGACCTTCACTTACCTAGGAATACACGCTAGGTATGAAATTAGTCTTCTAAGGTCTTCTTGCCGTATTCTGTCATGATTACTACGAGCAGGAAATGTTAGAATGGGACCTCCACGCTTATCTCTGCCACCTGAAAAATTAAACATGTTAAAAGATCCCACAGCATAACACCATTTTTGTTTGCAAACCTAGTCTTCAGAATACTCTTGGAAAACTTAAGTCCTATACTGTTTCATGAGTATCTACTTAAAAAAAATAAGTTATTTCAAGTTAAATGCTAACACTATCATTTAGAGACCAGCTTAAAACTGAACTTTGGGAGTATCAATCAGCACATTGTCACAATTCTTACAATGAGAAAGTATCGGTCAAAAAAAGTTGAAACAAGTAAAAACTATAGCATTACACTTACACAATAGAGTCACATTCAGGTTTGACTGGCAGTATGACATCTCCAGCAATGGTGCTTTGTATTTAACTTCTGAATCAGCAATTGGACAGATTAAATTTAGAGTTATGCTACTTTGTAAGCAAGTTTTTAGAGGATATTCAGCATTAACTTCATTACTAGCACAGAGTGTAGGTGTACAGTGTTTCACACCCAATGCATATACTAGATGAGTAGGTGGATATTATTAAGGCATTTAATTTATATTTTTTCCTGTTCTGATGTGCAGATTCTGAATTGTCAAGTTTATAGTTTTGAATTTTGTTAGCAATACAAAACAAGGAAATACTGAAACCACTCAATATGTAAGCCAAAAAAACCCAAACCCCTGACTTTGCACGGTTCCACTTAAATGTATGCATCTCATTAGTTAAATCACATAGAGTTACTGCAGTTGAACATTAAAACACAATTTCACATCCAACCCCTTGCTGATGACAACCAACTTTTACTATTACTAAATGCTAAATTCAAGTCAGTAGGCTGCCTGTATTAAAACTTGTATAACAGACACCTTCTTACAAGCTAAATTTCACACACACGTTCTCAAACACAGATGTGTGGACTGTTTTCCCCTGTCCCATGGAAACGCAGAAAAACACTATCCTCTGTCCTGAAAGATTTCTCATTGTAAATCAGCTTCTCATTGTAAAACCATGTTACCAAACAAAGTTTTAAAAAAATTTCTAGAAAGGAAGGCCAAAAGCAAATGAATAGAACTCGCCACTAAAAAACTCATCAGTGTCCTCCTCAACAGGGTCTGTGTGTGCTTGCTCGAGACACTGTGCCTGGCTGTCAAGGTCCCCAGGGATTGTCTGCACTGGACACGTTCCCTGTGAGGCACCAAATGAAACTCAGAAGAAGCAAAAGCAGCTTTGAATTTCTGTCAAGCTGCAATGCCAGAAACCTAAACTTAAAAGGAAAAGTCATATTCTTATTTTTCCTGACCCTCTTAAGTGGAAGATGAGATTAAAAACAACGGAGTTGTCCCATTCTAATGGGATGGTCTTGACCATCCTGACCCACTTGCCAAGCAGAGCTCTCTGAGGATTTTTACATAGCAAGTGATAAGATAAAAACAAGACAGAAGCCGCACGAGAGAGGAAGGATGAATGACAAGACTGGGAATCCAACAGCCCAGGCCTCTGCTCAGCTCCAGAGCCATCAGTGCACTGCAGGCCATTAGCTACAAATATTAAAAATTTACATCTCAACTGGTAATGCTACTGATTCCACCCCTCCCAGAAAAAGTGCTTGATTGCTCAGGGTGGAAATTCTTCTTTCAAAAGCACCAGCTAACAGGGAAGAACATAAGCTGAATCACCTTCAACACTCTCCAATTGTTTTAAACAAATGCCTTGTTACATACAGTCACCTCAGATCAGTCCTCTGGGCCTTTCCTGCACAGCAACTCCTGTATCATGCAATTTTCTGACACAGCAGAGGAAAGAAACCCATATTCTTTATGTCATTTTGGATGCCACTTTAGTTGGCTCCCAGGTCTGCATACACCAGAGAGGAGACCCATTTTTAAAGTACAGTGCTTGCGTTTCTGATAAATCACATCCTGAAATTTCTGTATGTTGGAGACAAAACTTGTCATGCAAATTTCACATATAGATGAGTATTGAAGAAATTAATACAGCCCTGATTTTCAGTGAAAAAAAATTCACTATCTGAAATCAGGTACCAAAATTGTAAATATGCAAAAAAGTCCTGAAGAGGGTTCCCCCCCCCGCATCAACTATACTGAAAGCTTT
Source organism: Antrostomus carolinensis (assembly GCF_000700745.2). NCBI lineage: Eukaryota > Metazoa > Chordata > Aves > Caprimulgiformes > Caprimulgidae > Antrostomus > Antrostomus carolinensis. Next base: position 8,947 of record NW_010290715.1, on the reverse strand, counting down.
CGTAGGCCTTTTCCAATAAATACCTCTCATTTCCTTTGTTCCCGATGCTCCTGTGTCATACACAAACAGGAATGTTAAAAGCAAAAATGCATGAGGCATCAGGTGGGAATTTCCTGTCTCACAACAGCCTTTATTCAGCTCATGCCCCTGTTGGCCTTGGTTTAACAAAAACATATTAAGCTACTACTATCATCAGTGAGACTTCCATTTTTACCCCTTTCCTTTTATATCTCCCCACCATACTGAGATATTCTCTCCATCTTTGTTTATGCCAAGATGTGTCATATCAGTAGCTGATGAACTCACATGAGTCACCCAACATGAATCACTTCTGTCTAGTGCACATCACTAACAGCAGTCTTGTCAATGGTCTCCAAATGGCACCAAAATCCAACAGGCTGAGTAGTGCTGTTTTTTCAGAAAACACCTTTTTACCTAGTCTCAACGTACTCAGGCAAAGCTAAACAGTGGGCTTTTCTTTAGGGCATGTTTGAAAAGCAGGACAAGTTATCAAGTGCTATATCCTCATACAAAACCAAGGCAATTGCACCTTGTAATTGCACCTTGTAATGCTCTCCTCATGTAAGTATGTGTAGAGATGTAACAGCATCTGTACTTCAACAGAGTTCAGTTTAAACTGAACAACAACAACAAAAAATGCATCCAAGACTCCCTTTGTACTTCATGGTTACATCTCTAAGAGGCTTTTCTACTTCAGGTGGTGAGACACCCAATATCCAAGTAGATTATTTCTCAGTTAGGTAAAAATCAGATCCAGGAAGGTTTTGCTTCTTCTCCCCCTCTTTTTGTTTGTTTGTTGTTGTTGGAGAACCAATCTGTTGGTAATTTTAGGAAAACAACACACAGGATTCACAGTGGAGCTGCACCCAAGCATTTACAGTCCACACATCAAGTTATTTTGTTACTTTGACCAATACAAGATAAAACAGTCCAGCCTGTCAGACTGGTTTCATGAAGGTCAAGTATTTCTAATACAGAATTTATTTCAGAATCAATATGCAGAGCTACCACCATTTAGGCTAGCTTGGTGAGCTTTGGAACTTCGCAGTTATCAACCTACATACAGCAAGATGCACTTCACAATACTTCACAGAATGATTTGTTCTTCTGTACGTTTGTACATTGTTTGTGGTAAAAAAAACTTAGTTCTAAATTAATCTTTAAAAAACTCAAACTACTCCGTCTGGTGCTACAGATAACAGAGGCAAGGAGAAAGAATTCTCTTCTATCTAAATACATCTTCAGATACACAAAATTATGTAAAATCCACTCATTTATTTCATTTACAAAAACACATCATTAACAGCTCAATAAAGGGGGATAAATTGGATTGTGATGATGGGAGGAGAAAGCAAGAGTGAATCAAACAAACAAATGAAAGGAATAACTGAAAAGCAAAGACTGAAACAAAGCAATAAAGTATTACAGCCTAACTCAGGCGAACACAGACTGGAGAGGTACCTGTTGGAAGAGAAAAGGGAAACTCTCATAAATACAGGTTAATCACAACACAGAACACTTGGAGTCAAAGTGGTACCTCAGTGGGAGGTATCTGTTACCAAGAGCTTTAACTTGATTAAAATACCAGTATTTCTAATTGGATCAAAACATCATCTCAAGAATGGCTTAGGAGATGACTGTGGTGGAAACAGTCTGGTGCTGGAATCAGGAGTAATATGCAGGTAGAAGGGTCGCAGTGGGATCCCAAAAGTCTGGTGGAGCCAGGAGTCAGAATTTCTAGCAACTCCTTCAGTGATGACTTCAGATTTAAACTTCTCATAGAACCACAAAATAGTCACAGAATAGCCCAGGCTGGAAGGGACCTTGAAAGATTATCTGATCTTATTTTTTGTGGGAAAGGGAGGCTGGAGAAGATTATTCAGCACCCTGTCCAACTGCATTGTGAAAACTTGCAGTGATGAGGACTCCACCGTGTCCCTGAGGCAATTATTCTGGTGAATTATTACTTTAAAAAATTTTCTTTTTTATATTGAGATGAAACCTCTCCTGGTGCAACTTGTATGTTTTGCCCCTTGTCTTCTCCATGTGGCTTCCTGAAAAGAGAGAGCCTCTGTCCTCTTTGCAGCTGCCCTTTAAGTACTCAACTACTGTAATGAGGTACACACTGAGCCTTCTCTTCTTCAGGAAGAAAAGACCTCACTCCTTCAGTCTTTTCTCATAGGGCAGGTTCTCCAGCTCTCTGATCATCTTTGTGGCCCTCCTGTGGACCCTTCTCCAGTCTGTCTGAGTCTGTCTTCAATTGTGGGGACCAGAACTGGATACAGTACTCCAGGTGCAGCCTGAAAAGCACCGAGTAGAATGGGATGATCATATCTCCATCTCTTCCAGCAATGCCCCTGTGGATGCAGCCCAGGATCCAATTTGCTTATGCTGCTGCAGCAGCACACTGCTGAATAACGTTCAGCTTTTTGTTCACCATGATCCCCAGTTCCTTTTCAGCAAGGCTGCTCCTCAGCCACACAGACCCTAGCCTGCTGGTCCAGGTGCAGGACTCTGCACTAGTCTCTGTTAAACCTCATGCTGTTCTTGCTAGCCCACTCTTCCAGCCTGTCCAGGTCTCCCCCTAAGATGGTTTGTCCTTATATAGCCATCTCTCGATAAGCTAGTCTCAAGCAGTGTTTAAGAAAGTCGGCATTGTGGAAAGATCAGTGTCTTTAGTATTCTAAGAACACAAAGATGAATACACTGCTATACAGCACATACTTACTCATTTAACTTGGAGAAGGAAGGTCTCAGCAGAGAAAGACAGAGAAAAGACTGGGGAAGTGAACTGAGCATCTTAAACGCTCCATGATTATTTTTTTTTTAAGACTGTGTTATTTGTGTGAATTTCCTGCTCTATAAAAAAAGAACCATTTCTTTGCACTGTTGATTGTCATACTTTATTTCTACTTCAGAAGGTACTTGACAATCAGCAATGAATATGTTGCAACAATTCCTATCAGAACTCCAATATAAATGAGTGAGAACAAAAACACAGAAATTATAGTGATGTTTGTGGATGCCTTAAGCTTCATGGGACTACTAAAGTTCTTAGTAGAGGTACCTTGAGAGTTTTCTGTAAGAGTTTTAGTAGAGATATCCCCAATAAATTTGTCCTACTTCCACAGACCTTAACCAGATATTCTACTTTCACATACTAACAATACTTGAGCAAAACTTGTACTTTTGAAGGAGAGAGAAAAAAATTTAAAAAAAAAAAAAAAAAAAAAAAGAGAGGTACATTGAAAGCCTCTAAGTCAGTAATCCAGCATTTTTCCTTACCTTTGTGTTCCCAGATACAAAGCTTGACAGTTCCAGTTCCACAATGATCAAGCCCCAGTAGTGGTGGTAGTTTTGTTGAGGGTGTTTTTTGTTTGTCTGCTTTGTTATGTGTTTTTTTGTTTGGTTTGGGGTTTTTTGTTTTGTGTTTTTGTTTGTTTGTTTTTTAATCACTTGCACTACTAACGTATCTCATTTCATTTGAGTCTCACTTGCAATGGAAATGTGAAACTACGGATTTTGGCAGATCAGTTCCAGGCAGTCCTGCTGCCCACAGCTGTTTGCTCCATTCTTCTGTCAGAAGTTGCTACCTTCACACAGGCATGTTGGCAACCACTTCTTCCTGCCTGGACCTCATCTGCTTTAGTTCATAATCCATCTTTTCCCCTGAAATTTATCTTCAGCTTTCATTTGGCCCACTTTCACAGAATTAATGCCTTTTGAGAATGCCATATGCTTACAAATTAACATTAGAGAACACCTATCATCTTTCAGATCCATTCTAAAGGGTCTAACCTAAGCTATGGACAACCTAAAAAATTAGATGTTTTAGACAGAACGGAAACTGATTACATTTTTACTAAGTGCCATAAAGCAAGGTCCAAGAAAGAGTAATGAGGGACTGAAATATTGTGCTTAACTCCCTTTTCTCTTCTTCATTCCCTCTGAAAATACAGTTTTAAGCAGAATTAGGAGTTCCCACACTACCAGGGAAACTGGCTCTGGGCAGTCTGATATATCATTCACTAAAGTTGCCAGGCCTTTTGGGGGGGGTGGGGGGGAATAAAAAAATACCCAAACCATGTTTTTTGCTTTACACCTCTATGTGACTCAGCAGAGAGAACAGGATGAAGTACTGTGAATGACACACTGTTCTTGCAAGCATCAGCATCCATGCACAGCAAATCTCTAAAGAGTGCAATTTCACAGATAATTTTGTATGTTTTAACATTTACAGATAAGAGCCTTATTTTTGGAGTTCTTGACAAGTTATTTATCAAAAAACCCCTCTTTCAAATACAAGACTGTCCTGTAAAACTAACACTAAGATTATGGCAAAGAGAATTATGTTAATACCAACAGATTCAGAAGTCACACCCAAAATACAGTTCACAAAAATAAGCACCTCAGACATCATTCCATCGTGTAAAGTTACTTATCAAGTTATAGAATATATTATAATATTAATTCATCTAAACCTCACTTTTAAATTCTCTGCTATTCCTTGTTAAGTAACCAACCAACTTCAAGGTGTATGCTGGAGTTAGCTAAAATTAGATGCTAACTCATTTCATCATGAAGATATTAAGTGTGCTTCAAATGATATGCACTGAAATTTCACTTCTGTTACAGAGGTACTTCTCCAGGGATTCAGATGGGCCAGAAACAAAGCCATTTCTGTAAAACCCTCTGTCAGAAGAACCAGAAATAAGAAAAGGAATATGACTTTGGTATAGTAGGTTGCTCTAAATAATGCGGTTGGATATGCCCAGGGAGGGACAGGACACAACTGGGACAGCAACAAGCAGTATGCTCCACATTCAACAACACACATATAACTGCTTTATCACAGATCCTGTCACAATGCTCGTGTTACGTTTGGGATACCCAACTGGAATAAGCGCTACCCTGGCTTTCCATGACTTTTATAATGATACTTGTAAGTGTTTAAAATACCATTTTACATGTGACTAGCAACACCATTATGCATTCTACAACAGAAGAAAATAACTGTACCTGAAAGGTACGCAACTTTTTCCTTTAAAATTGGCAATACTTCCATAGCCTTCATTTCATCATTTTTGCGAAACCCTGAAAAAAGGAAAAGACAAGGTAACTAGTCAGAAACTGAAACAAGCTCACCTTCTACATTTAAGGAATACACTGTATAACATTTACCTTCGCAATACAATCTGAATATTATGATTACAGGAACTAAGGTAACATTACAGTGAAAGGTTGCAAAAAAATAAAATAAACTTTTAAAATACATTAATGAACAAGTCATCACGTTGACTAGCTTAATACAAATAGCATGGTCTCTTAATAAGTAAACAGGATACTAGAATTAGCCTTTTTCATCAGTAAATAAAAAACTAAGTTGGATTATGTTGTTTTCAGGCATTCCAAATCCTGCTTTCACTTTTGCTCCAGCAGAAAGGAATAATATCAAAGACAAGTAGGCGCCTTTACAGCAATTACTAGTCAAAATAGAATTAAAAAAAACAAACCCAAAACCATTACACAAAAAAATCCACCAAAAAATCCTATGCTATTTAAAAACCACTTTCCTTACATCACTGTTGTAAGTTGAAATGCAGACAAAGCTCTGAACTGCCTTTTCTGCTGCCTGACAGGAGCAGCACTTTGTACAAGAGGACACATTTCATCATGTTAACTCTACATACACGCAGCGTTTGAAATGGTCCCTCGGATGAGTGATTACAGTCAATATTGCAAAGCAGCACACTACCAGTTTGTCCCTCCTCTCCACTTCCATTACACTTTTGTGGCCAGATTCTAAGCTTCTCCCTTCTTTAATAAGGAAGATTTAGGAAGAATTTTATTTATGACTTTATATTCCATATTGACATGTACAATACAGAATAGGCCCTTTTGGTCCAATCTTATTCATCTTACAAAAATTGGGTGGTTTTCTACCTACACTTCAACTAACTGTCCGTATGACCCTCCTCAGTCTCTCTGGATTCATGCCCTTTTTTTAAAAAAAATCTAATTTCTGAAGAAAGCACCTCTTTGTAACTACTTTGTCACAGCGGAAGCCCAGAAGTACTGAAGCCAAAAAGCCTGGTCTAACACAGCTGATGTGTTCCTTAAAAGCAACAGTTTGAGTTATTGAGAAGGTAAAATAAGCTGCTTAATCATTTATAGTTTCAGGGAAATCTGACAAGAGCAAGCTCTGGTATACATGTGGCAGTCTTTTCTAAAATACATTGTTCTTCTGTGCAAAAGGGCCACAATCCCTTCAGAGATGGCAGCAGATGGTGCCAGTGATGCCCAGTGGGGAGGCCATCATTTCTCTTCCTCCTAAAATATTCAAATGTTTCATATCCGTTCATCTCAGCCTCTGAACCTTGATGACAGAGCTGTGCAATTCAGAGCTAAAACCTCAAGGTATCATAATGGTACCATCAAATAACATCAGATTTGTAAATAATGGCACCATACATCTAAATTACATGACAGGTTTTCTATTCGAGACAGCAATACTGTGACCTCTGTGACACTACCGTGCCTAGTTATGGGCACTACCCTTCAAAACACACCCAGGACAGACCAAACAACACCCAAGAGACAAAGATGGCCAGGTGCTTATATATCCTGAGCCATGAGGAAGGACTAAACTGAATTACACTGTTCATCATAGAATCATAGAATGGTTTGGATTGGAAGGGACCTTAAAGATCATCTAGTTCCAACCCCCCTGCCATCAGCAAGGACACCTTCCAATCAACCAGGTTGCTCAAATTCTCATCCAACCTGGCGGGGCCAGCCACAGCTTCTCTGGGCAACCTGTTCCTGTGTCTCACCACCCTCACAGGAAAGAATTTCTTCCTAATATCTAATCTAAACCTCCCCTCTTCCAGTTTAAAGCCATTACCCCTCATCCTGTCACTACCTGCCCTTGTCAAAAATCCCTCCCCAGCTTTCCTGTAGCCCCTTCAGGTACTGGAAGGCCGCTACAAGGTCACCCTGTAGCCTTCTCTTGTCCAGGCTGAACAGCCCCAACTGTCTCAGCCTGTCCTCATAGGAGAGGTGCTCCAGCCCTCGGATCATCCTGGTGGCCTCCTCCTGCCTTGTTCACGAGGTTTGGATGGGCCCACCTCTCAAGCCTGTCAAGGTCCTTCTGGATGGCATCCCTTCCCTCCAGGGTGTTGATCGAACCACGCGGCTTGGTGTCGTCAACAGACCTGCTGAGGGTGCACTCAATCCCACTGCCCATGTCTCCAACAAAGATGTTAAACAGCACTGGTTCCAAATACTGATCCCTGAAGGATGCCACTTGTCACTGGGTCCTTCAGTCAGAAGTACTGAGGGGAGACATGGTTGCAGTTCTCAGAACACACAGAAGTCTAGTGGTGGCAAAAGCAAGCTGTCTAGAATTACAGCAAGAGGTTTACTTTAGACAGTAGAAAGTTTCGTATAGAAAGAACTACGAAGCAACACAGAGGATTGCCTGTGGAAGACTATGGACTCTCCACCTCGGGGCATTTTTTAAAAATGTAGTTAGACAAATGCCTGTCAGCAATGACATGTATGTAGGCCAAGGCAGGGTCCCCTGTGTTCAACCAGGACATTGTCTCAGCACCCACAGATTACAAACAAAAGAAAACTAAACAAATCTTCCAGCCACTGGCTAGTTCTCTGTTTTTCTACGAACACCATAAACCAAAAACAAACCCAAAATTTGATATACATTCTCAGAAAGGCTAGACCAGGAAAACTGGTCCCTTGGGTAACCATGCTTCATGGAAGGTTTCTACGCTATGTACAATATTTTGCAATTACACAGCAACTCCAGACCAACAAAGCAGTGAAGGGACACAGCTATTTCTTTCATGTTTGCATTTAGACTCTCAAACCAAGGGTCTAAGACAGCTCCAAAGGAACCTATTCCATTATTCCTTCCTCCAGAGTACTGGCTACGAGTTATCAACCTTTTACTGAAAACGCCTACAGTTTATGTTCCTACTAAGTTTTCATTTAGTAGGGACTAAAGCTTTAAATAAGACTTTGAGAAAACCTTGGGCTTAAATAACCCATCTAAAAAGACTGCAAATACCTTTTTTCCACGTTGAAATATTTGGGCTTCAGTCGGCTGTTAAGGCATACAGGCACACTTCCAGAGGTTTGCTGTTTGGGGGTTTTTTTAAACATGCTTTGAGCTACCCACCATAAGCTTAATGCCAATTTAGCATGCTCAGCATTCATATCAACCATGGTGATTTCTTTTCTTTACAGTAAATTTAGAGGTAGAAAACACTGTCTCCTCACCTAAAAAGCATGCAGAAACTAGTGCTGTACTTTGCTGTCTCTCTTAGCCCAAAATTACCCAAGACACTGATGTTACCGCAACTTGCTTGCTCAGACTTCTAAGCCCTTAAACTGCTTCACCTCAGACGATGCGCAGTAGCTGCATATTTTACTTTGCCCGTGGCATGTGAAGCAAGAAACATTTAGCTAACATTTCTTTGACTATTAAGGGGCTGCTCAAGGTAAACACCCTAGCAAATATGTTAGTGCTTGGCTCGTGTTCTGGATCTGCATATCCTTAAGGCTGACTGCCTCGGATTATCATATTCCTGCTTTTCTCTAAACTGCCTATTTTTATTCCAGTTCTGCAGTGTTAAAGCTTAACTGAAAAGACTGCAGGGATTACAATTGATGAAAGAAGGCTGGGGGACCAAAGAGGGTGAATATGGCAAGAAAATACCACATTTGTATCTCCAACAGAGCAGTAACAAAACAAAAAAAAACAACAATATAAGCAGGTCTTAAGGGCTTGGCATGGTTGTGTTGTGTGTCTCCCCCTGCTCTTAAAGGTTCTACACCACAAAACATTAGCGATTATGAGGATTTCAGGATTGTTGGTTTGTTTTGTTTGGGGTTTTTTTGTTTGTTT
>NW_010290714.1:0-26500 GCF_000700745.2 Antrostomus carolinensis | reverse complement strand
TTAAGGTGTCCCAGAGCCATGTCTGTCGGCAGCGTTCCTGGCCGCGCTCCCCCGGTAAATGGGGGTTGCGGTTCCTCACCCTGTAGGTCTCGGGCGGTTGGGTCGCCGTTGGTTGCCCTTGGGTCTGTTTTGGGTAGGTACCTGCTTCTAATTCTTCTTTGCTCTCCCCTTCTGCTCCTGTGCTCTCCTCTCTCTGCTCTTTAGGCAAGCAAGGGTTAAACTTGGAGTTTTTAATATTTATTATGCCGTTCTTTTAAAGTAAGGACCATCTGGGCTGCGAAGTGTTCTCCTCTGCTGGGGAGGGATGCTGAACGCTGGGATGGCTTCCCTGCCTTCGCTGCCAGCAGTCACAAGAAACTTGGTCTCACAAGGACGGTTGCTCCCATGGCAGTCGGCAAAACACACAGTTGCATGCAGCTTTATTCAGATCTTCACTAAAAAGTCATTGTTTTCTTGCACTGTGGATGTTTTCCGTTAAATAAAATCCTCATTGGTTTCAGTATTTGTTTTCAAACCAGGGACCGTCATTTACTCTCTTTACGGTCCTCAAGTAGGCAAAAAGTTCCTGGTAGGCTGTGGCCTCTGAATCCTTTCCTATATAAGTAGGTAGAGGGTGCTAAGCATGTTGCAATTACTAGTTAGATGAAGGAAAATGTTCCCCTTGCAAGCTGCTTTTGATATATTTCTGGAATGAATTAGAACAAAGTGTTAAAAAAGACTGAAGGAAAAAAAAATCCCTCTCCTTGAAAGGCTTTTGTCTCCCATTTCTGTTGACAGGTTGTTTTCCAGACTTTTTTTCTTTAATTGCAAGTGCTTAGTGTCTTGCACTGGTCAACAACAGCTACAAACTGAATTCATTGCTCATCCAAGACACGTTCTTGTAACTAGAGTTTGGATTTCTGCCCGAGCCTGGGCTTTGGAAGATTTGTTTTAAATAAGTGCCACGCCTCCCAGAGAAGGAGGGAAAAGCTCGGTAAAGTGGAGTTGGGCTTCAGAAGTTCTCGGAGAGCTTAAAACTTCAATTCCTACAAAGTATATTTAATAAATTAGTAGACTTAAAGGTTTGTGGAGCAGGCATACTTGTTAATAAGTGCTGTGTAGGGGAAATAGTTGCACAGTCTGTAGATTTATGTCTTTCTTACATTCAGTGCTGTTGAACACAGCAAATACCAGTCACTTGCATTCATTTTTTTGCTTTTCAGCCTAACTTTGTAACGGCAGGACCATGAGTATCGGGTTTTGTCAGTGATGCTGCTGAACTTGGCTCTGGTTGTGAGGCAGGATTCTTGCTTTCTAAGAAACTACCGCAGACAGGTCTTATTTTTTTGTTTTTAATAATTCCTGAGAACTTCTTCTCTGAGAAAGATGAACTGCATTTTATCACAGCCGTTCCTGTTTAGAAGTCAGTGTCTCCGTTAGGCCTCTTAGTAGTTTTGGAGTGTGGTGTATGTGAGTCAGAGTGGAAAAACGTTCTAAAATTAGCCGTGCATTGTTAAGAATTTTATTAAATGAGTTGCATCAGTGTCTTTTTACGTTACCATTTTAATGGGCAATTCTCTGTATTCTCAGTATCGTTACTTGACTAAAAAAGGGCTCGAGAGACCAGAAACTTTTCAACATTTTTATGTCTGCGAACGAACTACAAGGTAAACTGGCACGTTTGTGGGTAAAGGTGGCCTCTTTCTTCTTCTGTTACCTGTACCAACAGAACACCAGGGTGCGTTTTCCCCCAAGGAGAACAGGTGTATTATGGAGTTTCAGCTTCTTACTTCAGAACTGAAGCAGAGCCATTATTTGAAAAAGCATCTTATTTTTGAGATTACTATGTTAACAGCTAAAATTACGACTCTGCACCGTGCTGAGTACAAACAGATGTCTCTCTTGAGCGTGTTGCAGGATCAAGGCCCAGGTTGCCTTGTGGAAATTGGCCTCAGTGCTCTGGGAACTATTATTTCTTTCATTACCTCTGTGTTAAATGAGGTCGGTAAGTGTATTAGATTTTTTTTTTTTTTTTTTTTTTTTAATGAAAAACTTAGGCAGTGTATCTGGAAAAGAAGTTAATTTTCTGAGTTGCCTGGCGTAGTTATTGTTTTAAATGTTGGTAGGTAGGAAGAGGTGTCATTCCTTTGTAGTCTTGGAGAGATGAGTTGTGTGAGGTGAGCCCACCTGCTTAACAAGTGAACGACGACATCGAGTGCTTTCTTTTTAACTTGCTCCATATGGAAGACCTGTTGTCTTGCAGGTTCTAGGAATTCCTAATGTTCCCAGTTTTTAATTTTTTAATTTTTTTTATTAGACTGATCAGCAGAGAAACTGATTGCTGTTGCTGTGAGGTGAGAAAGGCCAGCAGTCTGCCTGAGAGAATCATGTCTGTGCGGGAGTCGTTTAACCCAGAAAGTTATGAACTGGACAAGAGTTTCCGTCTGACCCGATTCACTGAACTGAAAGGCACAGGCTGCAAAGTGCCACAGGATGTCTTACAGAAACTACTCGAATCCCTACAAGAAAACCATTTTCAGGAAGATGAACAGTTCCTGGGGGCAGTTATGCCCAGGTTGGGTAAGTGGTTGCTCCTTTAGACACGTGTGAACCTTCTGTTTGTTGTGCTCAGTGACGCGATCTCGTTTGCGATTTGTTTAATTGGTTTGAAAACGGTGTGTTGTATAATAATAATGGGCCTACAAGAAAGCTGGGAGGGACTTTTCATAAGGGCAGTTAATGACAAAACAGGGGGAAATGGGTTTAAGCTGAAAGAGGGGAGGTTTAGATGAGATATTAGGAAGAAGTTCTTCACTGTGAGGGTGGTCAGACACTGGAACAGGTTGCCCAGAGAAGCTGTGGCTGCTCCTCCCTGGAAGTGTTCAAGGCCAGGCTGGATGAGGCTTTGAGCAACCTGGTCTAGTGGAAGGTGTCCCTGCTGATGGCAGGGGGGTTGGAACTGGATGATCTTTAAGGTCCCTTCCAATCCAAACCATTCTGTGATTCTATAATGCATGCACAACATCCGGAAATCTGAAGAATGAATCTCGTGTTGTCATTTGTCGGCATCTGGGATACAGGAATATTGTTTTAATTATTTAACAGCCTGCAGTGTGCTCAACTGCAAAGAAAAAACAGTCAGGGATGGCCATCGTGATAGGCACATGCTTAGTAGTTCGTCTCCTCCTCCCTTTCCTCAGTAGATGCTTTGTAAACTGAAGCCATGTCAATTAATTTCTGGGCTTTTCTATTAATACATTGCCTTTGGAAGTTTATACAATGAATGCAATTAATTTTATGCAGTTAGATGACTCACAGGTGAAGTTCCCTTCTCCCTCCCCTCCGTTCCTGGGTCAGGGAAAGTGAGAAAGAGAAAACTTCCTCGCTTCAGCGGAGGCTGGGAGCAGGTTGCTTCACAGTTGTCATTTTTCCTTTCAGTCCTTTGGTTATTCCCCACTGTAATTTTTTTGCTCACCTGTAGAAGCTGCCTGGGAAAGGCTGTCTTTCCAAGACCTCTGTGTTCTTGCCAACTTCACTTTCTCTTTGGTGTTTGCACAATGATGCAAGCAGTAAGGGAAAGCAACCTGCACAAGCCACCTACGTGGGGAACAGGGAGAACGTAGGTATTTTGATACCAGCTACTCTACCTAATATTAATGTAGATAAGTTATTGTATAGAATATGTTTAATAACACTTTTACTTCTATTTGTCTATTTATTCAGCCCTGTATATTCAGTTTCTGCTTGGCAGCACAGAATGAATTTTTTTCCTCTACTTAGGAATATCAATGTAGCATTTATTCTGAAGTTATTTTATCATCAATTTAGTGTCCAATAGCCTTATTTAAAATTATTTTAACATTGCTAATAGACAATAGGATAGCAGGTTACAACTGGTAGAGATTGAAAGAGAGAGGTTAGTAAGGAGCCCGTGTTCTTGCTTAAACAATGGTGATCTTTGTATGAAATATCTAAGCAGCAGTTGTGTGTGGAAGTGGGGTGGCACTATAATTTAATATTCCCTAATGAAGGACACTTCTTTTATCTCCAGATTGCTATTTATATATTTTTTTCTAAATTAATTAAGTTATTCACAACAGCATTTCAATTTGGCAGATTTCTAAAATCACTAATAGTTTGTTTTAGATTTAATTATCTAGCTATTGTTTCTTTTTTTCTCTTACAAACTTACAGGCTCTAGTAATGGAACTGCTAATAGATTTTTCTTCTCCAGCTATATGAAAAGGTAAAAAAGTAGACTAATGTAATCAATATGTAGGTGTGATATTATGTAACAGGAAATCTGTTAGTAATAGAAGGTGGGGAGTTCAGGTCTCTTAAAAATACGCTTTTGTGGTGAGTATCCCTGAACAAATGTGTCTTGGTTAAGTTTAGTGTTATTTGCCTCTAATGCCTTCTGCTTGAAAGGGGTAGACAGGTCACTTCACAGCCTGTGCACATGCTGGTCAAGAGGGAAATTGCCAGTAGCAGGCTCAACCTCACTCCTTTTTAGTTCTGCAAGTGGCATTACCCGGAGAAATCTTAAATGTGGCTGTGAGTAAGAAACTGCAAGTTTGATATTAATTCTCAGAGCTGTTACGGACCTTGAAATCGCTGTTTTCAGTCACTTCTCTGAACAGATTCACTTACTTAGTCAGTTGGTTTTTGGTGCAACAGAAACGTAGCCTCAGAAAGGACCATGGTCGCCCCTCGGCCTCCTTGTCGAGCAGCACTTCAGCTGAAGGTGTGGGAAACCACACAAACAAAATCAGTCTCACAGGATTATGGCATGAACATATGAACTGAGGGCAAAACAGCTCCTGTACAGAGACACCCGTCTGTAACTGCTCATATGCACTTCCCTGGAGGCACTGGTCATCATGCATAGTGGCTTGGTAGCTTCAGCAGAGGATAAGCAACCCTAAATTGCTGCTCCTGAGCTTCTGTTGGTATCACTTCTCTTCAGAGGTGAGATCCTCTCCACCTGTCCACCCCCTGCCTGCTCTGTGTCCTCAGTCAGACCTCAGATGACAGCAGCTCACTCCACCATGTACAGGACACTGACAAATACTGGCTTGTGGCTCTTGCTAGGTAGAGCGTTTCATTAATACATGGGGAAAAGTTACTCTGTGGCATCTGCTCCCTAAAAACTGTCTGTCTGGAGGCTCTTGCCCTGTGAGGCATGCAGAGTAATTCTGGGCAACTTGCTGCCAGCCCAGGAGGGAGGCAAGCCACCTGCCCTTGCCACAAAGCACGGGGACATCGACAGGCTGCGTGTCTCAGCTGGCATGTTGTGATTTGTCACCTGCTGCACTGCAGCAAGTGCCTGGAGGTTTCGTATCGCTTGCTCTGTTTGAAATGACGGGCTGTGCTTGGTGTTGTGGTTTTCTCAAAGGAGTTTCCCTGTCTAGCAGGTCGCCTTGCTGCCTTTCAGCCTCACAGGAGGATGGCGAGGTTAACACTGTTGCAGAAGCTCCAAGTGGGTGAAACATCTTTCACCAAGAGCTTAGGCTGTGACATTTGGTGTTCTTTTTGTTCCTCTTGCAGTGAGGAATGCCCTTTACGAGAGGCTTTGTCATTTTAAAGCTGTCACTATGTTTTTGTTGAGATGCCAGTGACAGGAAAACCTATTTGCTTTCGACAATATCAGTTTACATAGTTCCTCTTCACTTTAAAGGTACATACATACAGGCACAAATGTTCTCAGTGCACTATTATTATGCTGCAAAAAATGTAGAACATTGTAGTTTAGTTCTCACTTTCAGCCATTTACACTTTGGTTTCAGTCAAGAGTTCTCATTCTTTGCTGGGTTTTCCTCTTATTTGTGCTACCTGCTTTCTCTAGGGAAGGAATTTGCCATGTCTGTTTAGCCAGTATTGTAAGTTGTATTTCAAAGACATGTTTTATAAGTTCTCTTGTTAAGAGCAGCAGATAATCAACGGCAGAGTTACTCACCTTACTGATGAGTTTCTGTCTTTGCAGGAATTGGGATGGACACTTGCGTTATTCCATTAAGACACGGAGGTTTGTCATTGGTCCAGACGACAGATTATATTTATCCTATTGTGGATGATCCTTACATGATGGTAAGTTGGCTAAACTTAATTATTAGCTGCGTTGCTGATTTGATTTGTGCTTCTCACCTATCTGATGGCAATTTTGACCGTTTCTTCTAGATGTGCAGTGTGAATTGTTTGATTAACTACGTTCAGAGTCTTTCCTAAATACACGTGATGAGGGAAAGGCATAGTTTCAGCCTGTAATCTTTTCCATGTTGGCCAGGAATGCTGCAGTGTTGCTTTCTATCAGTGAAAGGTGGGAGAACTGCCACCTTTAATTCAAATTTCCCTCTGTCTGTTGTTCTGTGGGACTTGGCTTGAAAAGCCCAAAAAGGAAGGAAAAATTGCTGTCTGTGAAGCAGCAGAGAGTAAACTCCACTTGTGAGCAGAACCGCATTGTAACTGGCCTTTTTTGAGGTTCTGAAGTAACCTGGTAACATGTTAGAACTGGCAGTGCCTAAATGACAGTAGCTGGCAATAGTGCCTGGCAGCTTCAGAGTGCTTTGTGAACGCCAGCTTTCCCGTCCTGCCACCTCTGCTTGCAGGGGGATAAGGTGAAACCACTTGTTGGAGGCTGTGTGCGCTTTGACTTTGCTTCCTTCTGTGTCTGTATTTCATTTAGTTCCTCTGAGTAGAGATTCCTCTGGGGTGTTCTATGTGGATGTGATCAGTACTGACTTTAACAGGTCATGGGGAGACAAATGAACTTTAAAATAGGAGTTAGTAAAGCTGTAAGGAATTCTACAGAAGGTGATCATTAAATGCAAGTTAAGAAATGCTAGAATTCCTGTTTCCTGGGATTTGAATGTGACTCCTTTGCATTAAGGCATCTTTTTACTGCCATTTATATGATTGCATGCTTTATTTGCTGTTGTAGGTTCGTTGTTTGTTCTGTGAGACCTGTTGGGTAGGTTTTGGGCATGCAATTTGAGATTAGGATGACTTCTTTTTTTCTTTTTTCTTTAAGCATGCCTGACCAGGTGTTGTGCCCTTTGATTTCAGTTCCAGAAGAGCTCTCTTTCTACAGGCTGAGCAGCTAAGGTCTCAGCCTGGCCTTTAGAGTACAGAGTTGTTGAGCTCTCCTGAGAAATTTGATTCAAATGGCTTGTTTTAACATCATGTGGGAACTTGTCAGGGACCAGAGGAAAAAAAATATATACGTGTGTTGTTGCAGAGCTGTGTTCAAGTTCATCAGCTGAGAAATTTTCTCACCTTGTAACAAAAACTTGTGAGGGACAGCGTGAGAAGGCTGTGGTGAAGGGAGAGGGTTGTTTTGTTTGAGATGCTGCAGGAGTGGATAGATGAGCCTGTGCTTAGATGAGGTTTAAGCCAGTGTGGTAAGATTGGAATGTAAATTTGGCCTTAGTCCAAGCTGAGTGGTTGCATCATAGTTACAGTCTATACTGTGATCCACGTGCACCAGCAGCTGTAACTCTGGCCTTTTCTAGCTCTCAAGTCCTTCACTTTTCATTCTTGTGAACATCCATTTTAATGTGGTGGCCTGGCACTTGCTAATCCATTTGTAGATGTGTATTTCTTCTTGAAAGCTAACTGAGAACGGGGATTCTGTCCCAAGCTGCCTTGATGACACGTGCAGTGATGATCCAGCAGGGTTGAAGCTGCTGGATCCTCTGCTCAGCTCTCTCTCTCTCGGGGCCCAGTACCTGGGGACAACGTAGATTTGTCATTTTGTGTGGACCAGCATCAGCTGGAGGACAGGCAAATACAATTTGCCAGGGATTTATGGACGGTTGTTAAGAGCAGAGGACTGGTGAGACTTGGGAATTTTGTGTCCAGGCATAAAGGCATATGCTCTGGACTCCTCTGTTCAAGACAGACTGCTGCTGCCTTGATTCTCCAGCTGGTGTTTTCCATGTTTTTAGTCTAGACTCCCCCTGACCCATACCTGTCACTGCCAGTCTCTGTTCTCCTTACCACTGTGGTGGTTTCACTCTGCTGGCAGCCAGACACAACCACTCACTCACTCTCCCCCACCCCTGGGAATAAGGGAGAGAATTGGAGGGGTAAGGGTGAGGAGACTAATAGGCTGAGATAAGAACAATTTAATAATTGAAATAAAATAAAACTTAAAATAATATTAGTAATAATAAAATATGCACAAGTGATACACAGTATAATTGCTCACTGCCTGCCAATTAAGCCCGGCCTATTCTCAGAGAACGATCCTGGAGGAGCAACAATCCCCAAAACTGAAACCTCAATCCCAGAAGGGCGAAAACCTGAGGGAGAGAGAGCCCACAAGAGAGGCACCCTCATTAATATACTGAACATGACTTTATATGATAAGGAATATCCCAGTGGCATATCCAAGTGCCAGTTTAGCTTATTAATTTAAATATTCCTCGCCCCCCACCCCAGACCTTGCATCTGTAGACTAGCAAAACACGAAGTCCTTTGACTTCCAGCACCAGTTGAAAACATTGGTGTGTTACCAACTTTATTCTCTAACAAATCCTGTACTGAAACCAAAACACAGCACTATTCTAGTCACTGAAAAGAAACTTAGCTCTCCCCCAGGTGAAAACCAGGACAATCACTTCCCTCAGTACATTCTCTGCTTCTTGCTCTTCTGCTCTGTCTCCTTGCCTGGTCAGTTCTAGCCTGTTCTCGGGTGGATGTTCCCTGATACAGAGTCTCTGTTTCTCTGTGTGCAGTGTCCACCTGCAGCTCCTGATCTGACCTCTCTTCCTAGTTGTGGGGGGAGGAAGGAAGGGGGGAAAGCCAAAAGTGCAAATGGACTCCAAGCTGGGTGCTGTCACAGAAGGGATTAGAAAACGGCTGAGGAAGGCAAAACTGCATGTGGACTCAGCTGAACTTCAGATTTTTGCTTCAGAAAACAGCTTTCTCTCACTTCTGTCACTGCCTATTTTAAAACAAAATTCTGCAGTTACAGGCAAAAAACCTCTTCCTTCTTTTCCCCTTTCCCCTCCTCTTTATTCTTGAAAACACTCCATTCACGTTGTGTGAAGTACCCCTAGGATGTACACCTGTAAAATCTGGATCCAGCATAGGACTTTTGAGCTTAAATGGTTTGATATTGGAAAACTTATAAGCAATTGAAAATAGGTTTCACAGTAAGGATCAAGCCACTGTTGACAGGACTAGTACTGAACTTCTTTGTGGCACTTTAGAGACGCCTTGAGTACAGGAGCTGGAAACTGGCTGGTTTGAGAATGGACTTCCTTCCCCCTCCCTTCCAGGGATCTTTTTGGTACCCAGTCAGTCAAGACTGGGGACAGGGATCTGATATTTCATCCTTTGCCCTTATAAATACTCTCAGTATGGCGTGTAGGTTACTGTGTTTCAGTGAGACTAAGGAAATCAGGTCGTGTGCAGGACCCAGGTGAGCTGACCCCTGTTTGTGAATCCTGTTGTGTTTATCGGTGTTCTCAGGCCACGTACTTTTCCCTCTGCTGCTTCAGACTCACAGCTTGCACTCCCTAAATTTGTTTCCACAGTGGTTTTGCCAGTTGGCAAAAGCAGTGTTAGACTGACCTCTGACTACTGGAATAGAGAGCTGTTGTCAGTGTTGTTTTAAAAACTTATCTGTCATTCCTAAGAGGGCATAAACCAGCAGTTTGCTTGGGAAATACTGAAGATAATGGAGAGTGGTTCGATAGTCCCCTTCCAGAAAAGGAAAATGACAGGCTTTAATATTCTTAAACATCTAGAAATTTAACAGCCAGTGTCCACCAAACCATGCAGAACACAGCTCCCTCTTCTCTTAAGAGTTTAAGATTTAAATGATTAAAACATTCCTGTTCCAAATGTAATGAATTCCCCTGATGCCATTGGAAGTTCTTGAATTTATGGAAAACTGGGTTATATTTAATTGTCGTTTGGAGGTGTTATTTCATGTCACCAGCAAATGAGGTAACTACCTGAAAATATTAATTTTTTTTTTCAGAAATCCTGGATGTGTGATTAGACTGTAAAGTTTTGGAAATGTGTTTAGATTCCTCGCCCCACCCTATTTTGTCTGCCAGCTAAAGCATCTTTCTGTAGTCCAAATTGTGTCGAATAAGCCTGTTGTTTTTATCACAGTGGTGCTGTCTCTGAACTTCATAAAAAGCACAGATTTAAAATCATAAAACCAGATGTTGGTTACAGTTCTGCAGCTGTAAGCCTAAAAAAAAAAATTAATAAAATACGTGGAGTCTTCCAGAGTCACACAACAGAATTTGTCATGTATTTTAAAATTATCTTGCTGTCCCTTAGGGCACATCCTGTATCAGAAAGTTCTGCATCTTCATCAGGAAACTCGATGTCTCAGCTGTGCTGGCTCCACATCCCAACAAACCCTCGCTCAGACCCATTAATTTAGCAAAGTGAGAGTAGCTGAGCTCATGTGACGCAAGTGATGCCTCCTCAGGCCTGCAAGCTTCATAACCTCTTAGAGGAACCTTCAGCTGAAGACTAGGTCTCTTGGACAAATTATTGTTAGTGGAGATGTTCATACACACAAAAGTCAATTAAAATGTATGTGCCATAGCAAAATTCAGCCTTATCTTGCCACTTGAACAAGTGATGGAAGAGGCACGTCTCCCTCACTGTACAAGTGGCAGGGGACAGACATCTCTCCTCAGTAGCTGTGCATGTTCCTAAGTGGTGACAAGGCCAGCTCCTGGGAGCCCTGAGCTCCTTAATCCCTGGCAGGCATGTGCTGTCTTCTGCACACAGCTTTTTATTGATGTCCTGACAGAAGAAGCACCTCAGTGTTGCTGTGTTCCCTCTAAGAACTGAGGAGTGTAGATGTGGCCTCAGGATAGTGCAGAGGAACAAGCAGCTTTCTCATCAAGGTCCCTATCTCCTACCTATTCCAGTGCAGAAGAGGTGCCGCAATAGACACTTTTGGATTAGCTTCCTAGCAGTCTGGAATTACATGTGATGATTGTCTTCATCAGTGTGTGCAGTGTTTTTTCTGGAATAAAGTTCATAAGAGCATAACAAGCTCAGATAACTTGATCTGATACTAAAGCTAGACTTTGTCTAGTTTAACTTCAGCCTCTAAAATTATGCATCCAGTCTACACTCAGCGTGGGATTCCTGTGTAGTTGGTGAGAGAGTACATTGACCAAGACAGCTGGGATGAATTCTCTCCTTCCCTGTAAAGCCAACAGATATCTTCACTCCTAGATAGGTACATGGCACAAAATGGATCATACCACATCTTAGGCTGAGTTTCTTAATGCAGGAGCCTGTAGAACAGGCAGCTGCTGTCTCAGAGTGCAGGCTCATGCTGGAAGTTTTGTTTATGGCAGGTGTTTGAACATTCATAAACAGTCCTGCAGATGACTTTTTTTTTGTCTTTCTTTCTTTTTCAGGGACGGATAGCATGTGCCAATGTCCTAAGTGACCTTTATGCCATGGGGGTCACAGAATGCGACAACATGTTGATGCTCCTTGGAATCAGCAATAAAATGACAGATAGGGTAAGATTTATGGTACTTGCTTTTGAAGGAAGACCTAGACATGCTTAGAATGTATTTATCTTTAGAGTATTTTCTCGTCAAAGTTTGAACCCTTTTAAAGAAGAGATGGTTTTATTGGATGTCTCAGTTCATAGTATGAGTCTTGCCTTATAAACATTCTGAGGTCACTTGCTAAAAGTTCAGTTTTCTGTAACACTGTAATCTTCTGCTGCCAATACCTTCGTCTCCACCAGAATGGGGGCTCTGCTTCTGTCCATCCAGGACAATACTGCTCCAAGGCAGCATTTGCTTACCAATTCATGTATCAGTCTGCATAGATAGCTCTGGTTTGCTTATGCCAGATTTGTAACATATCTCTGAAGCAGAAGAAACTGAAATAGATTGCTTTTATTTTATTTTAATTTTTATTTTTAATTTATTTTTTCCCCTGTGGAAGTGACCAGCAAGTTTGTTTGTTTGGCTCTAGCAAAAAAAGGATGTTTATTCTTGGAAGGAAGTAAGTTGAAACTTTGCAGGTTAGTGGAGGCCAAATGCAGCTTGGTTTAACTTTGCCTTGTTGCATTGCACTGCTGTGGCTGCAGCTGATTACTACAGCAGGATAGTTGTTCTGAGATTCCAGAACTCTTTACTTTTATAAGACCTTTGGAAGAATGTTTCTTCAGTGTAAGAATGTCTCTTCACCTCTTTTATAAAGAGCTGTAAAACTGTAGCTCTATGGGATACCATGCAATTTTCAGGAGGCTGACCTCTTCCAAAGGCTGGCTTTTCTGTCCTGAAGTGTTTGTCATGAGGGCATTTGGCTGGAGTGATTAAAGCCCTGGGACCAGTCTTGAAATGACTAGCACTGCTGTGTATGGAACTCTGACTTCTGTTTTAATCTCTAGGAAAGAGACAAAGTGATGCCTCTAATTATCCAGGGTTTCAAAGATGCAGCAGAAGAGGCAGGAACATCTGTTACTGGTGGCCAAACAGTGTTAAATCCCTGGATTGTTTTAGGAGGAGTGGCCACGACAGTCTGTCAGCCTAATGAATTTATAATGTAAGTTAAATCGTTAAACAATCAAAGGCACTGCTCTGAAGGGATACAGTAAAAATCCTCTAAATACCACGTTGTGATCTTGTGATCTGTCTCCTGGTGAATAAAGCACTACCTTCTGCTTGCATTTGTCCTTAGCACTCAACAGATGCCACATCTCTTTTGTACATACTTGCTTCTTTTAAACAGGATGTCCTTTTGCTTCTCCCCACCCCCCAGTATCTTTTAATCCTATTCTCCTTTTGACAGGAGAGTTAAGCTTCTAACCTTTAAAGCTATCGAAGGCTGTTTTGGGACATAAATTTCTGTCATATGTATAAATGCATTTTAAACTGTTACCCACTGCTGTGTTTCCAGCATTCTGTCCTTTTAACAGTACCTGATTTTGAATGACCCACTGTGGCATGTTACACCATACAAATGAATTTATTCATGATCCCAGTGCTGCTGGTTATCTTAATGCCCTGAAGTAACAAAGGTCATTTTTTTTTCCCCCCTATCCTATCTTACATCTCCAGTAAATTGAAAGAAAAGATGTAATTTTGTGTGTTCTGACTGCAAGCATTGTTATACTCCAAGGAAGAAGGATTAGCACTTTTAAATAAGTTTGCAGCTTTTTGCTCAGTAATATCCCATGGCAATGAATCCCAGAGGCTAATTCTGCAATTAGTCAGTTTTTTTAACTGTGCAACAAGATATTTGGGTCTGTGAAAACGTAATTATCAGTACTTATTCCTAATAACATGTGCAACTCTTTACTATCTAATTAATATGTGAATTCTTTGTTTTTAGGCCAGACAATGCAGTGCCAGGAGATGTGCTTGTATTAACTAAACCCTTGGGAACACAAGTGGCTGTAGCTGTCCACCAGTGGCTAGATATTGTGAGTACACTGCACAAAAAGAAATGGGGAAGAGGGGTGTGAGTTAAAGGTGACCTTCCTCGTTCCCTCAAAACCTTAAAATGACAAAGTTCAGCGGTGTAATGAGTACCCTGAGGGCTCAGTTGGGAATGATCTACCACCTTTCTTTCCTCCTTGGTGTGTCAGCCTTAACCTGCTTATGTGCCAAACTCTTCTGGAATTGAGACAGTTTATTATTTTGTGCTTAGTGAGCCCATTGTAATTGCATCTAATTCTTAGTTAGTTCTCAGGCATTGCTGTAATAAACAAAATTGTTTACTAGCAGAACAACAGACTAGCACCCTGGGTAAAATTATGCCCTACTCCACCTGCCAAGTGATTGGCAAAAGCTTATTGATGGCAATTAGGCCAAGATTGCTGTCTGTGTTCGTGGGCTTTCTGCTTGTGTACATGGAAATATATGTACATTTCACATGTATTACCCTGTGCATTCAATAAGAATATTTCAAGCAGCATTATGTATGTAGACATACTTCCATCTGTTACTTCAGGCAAAGATGAAACTACTGAACTGAAAAGTGAGTGTGAAATTGGCATCTGGTTCTGTTGTCTGACTCCCAGTGAGTGTCTTCAGAATTATAACTGCTCAGTTTACACTTTTAAAAGGTGCATCTTTTCTACTTTTGGGACTACTGAGCCAATAGACTGGCAGAGGAATGAGCTGGAATCTGCTCTGTCTTGGCTCTTGGCCACTACATTGTTAGATGAATTCTAATTCCAAAGCCTGTGTTAGCAGAAGTGGGAGAGAACCAGCTTAAACCTTCATTGGAGTATGAAATGTGAGCAACAAGGAAAAAATATTTTTCTCCTTCTTCATAGGGTCTGGCCTAGCAATTTTGACCTCTGCAGAATCCTGCGTTTTCCAATCAGATATAAGGATCAGGGCCTCAGATAATCTTGATATGAAAATCAAGTGAAACAACAAGACACCAATTTTATAGTATGTTTTCTGGCCATAATCTTATTTCTTAACATACCTGTTACTGTACTGACAAACAGACTTGCAAATTAAGGATATTCTGAATTTTTGCATATTTCAATTACTTCTAATTTCCTTGACTGTCAACCAGAAACACTTTCTGGTCTGAAAAATGAGGACAGCAAGGAAATCAATCCTCCTATTACATGTAGACAGCATATATCTTTGTGGTAGAAAAATATCTGAGTAGCTGTGCTGCCTTTTCTTCAGCTTTGTTTTGTGAAAGAGTAGGGAAAGTGAAACCAGAATTACTCATCACAAATCCACCCATAAATCAAATTTCAGTAAGGGATTTGACTTTATATTGAAAAGTATGTGGGAGGAGGTACAAACAGCAAGTTTATGCATAGGCAAGAAAAGAAAACTGGAGTGTAGAGGTATGTGGCTGCAAAACAAATTTAAAAGAAAACCCCAAAAACTAAAAGCTGAAGTATTTAAAGAGAGTGGTAGCGAATGAGTTTCTGGTGACAAGTGAAAGATCCAGGCAGAGGCAAACTTTGTCCTCCTTACTTGGTTGCTGCCAGCGTTGCAGCAGCCAAGCCCCAGCTGTGTTGCTGGCAGCAGCTGCCCCAGGGTGCAAAGGAAGAGTCTGCAGGGAGCTGGGCCCAGGGGAGCAGGTCAGGGGTGTGCTAGGGGTGACAAAGCTCTTTGCTGTGGCTTTGGCTCCCAAGGTGACAGTACGGACTGGTGAGGCTGGTCCACAGCTGGGAACTGGCATCCCTTTGCCTCTTCCTCCTTCAGCTGAAAAGCACGAAAGGGGTTTCTGTGGTGTGCCCCTTCAGAAGGGGTTTCTGTGGTGTGCCCCTTCAGAAGGGGTTTTGCAGCCCTTGCTGTTGTCTACAGACTCTTCCCATGTGGAAATCGAAGCTCATCTTTAGAAGTTGTTTGGGGATATTTGTGAACTTTTCCACCTTTGTTTCTTGCCTACTAACCCCAGTATCTTGATTGCTGTAGTGGAGAGGAGTTTGCATCTGATTGTTATCCTGCCTGTCTTTGTGGCTCTTCTAGCCTCAGACTTCAGTTCTGCTTCTGCCTCATTTGTGATTTCCATTCCCATCATCTGACTGGTTTCCATCCCATGATCAGCCTCAGAACCATGTTTTTGAAAACTAAGGCAGAATGACTGCTCGGGTTTTTGTCATAACCACAGTAGGAATAATCACTATTCTGTCCCCTCTCTAATGGCCTCATTTATTTTTTTTTTTTTCACTTGCTCTTTCTTACTTAATTGTTCAAACCCAGTTCAACCTAATTTCAGAAGCTCTGGTCTTACTGCTACACTTCCTTGCTCTTTAACAAATGATTTGTTTTGGCTGACCAGTCTCTTTCCTTCTCTTGCCATTTCTGGATTCTCTCTTATACAACTCAAAGTCAGAGCTCATTTGTTAATGGTAAGAGCTTCTTTCACAAGATCTTTCACTAGTGCAGCACCATATACTAATTCTTAGTAATTTTTGCACCTTTGGTTTAGTAAGCAGTTTGTTCTTGTGCATTTATTATGTGGAATGGCAGTGTAGGCATAGTGGCATCAGAAATCATATTTTTTGTTTACTTTCAGTTCTCTGTAATTTTATTTCCATTGAAAAAAAAAAAAAAAAAAGAAAATTAAACCAGTTTGTCATGTTGCTCTTAACAGCTAAATGGTTGCTTTGTTTCATTCTGGGTCTGGAATTACTTCAGCTTTGAATGAAACAATTGCCCTTTATAAAGATACCATTTCCTAAATTGTTCTGAGAGCCTTTTGGGATGAAAAGTGTTGCTGAGTATGTGATGGAGGCATGAGTTCATGCAGGACACTGGAGAATGGGTGGAAGGAGGTGCTGGTATTAGACTGTAAAGAAAGTTTATGAAACTGCCTTAATCCTAACTCACTAGAGTGATTCCATCCTGCCTTAGCATACATTCCTCAGACCTGGACTTGTAGAAATCAGTGACCTTTCTTGATCAAAGTGTCCAGATGTGAAATCAAGAATTTTCTCTTAAAAAAACAAGAAGCCAGAGTTTACTGGCTTCTCGACATCCACCATCAAAGTTCTTTTCATTTGGCTGCAAGTTCAAGCCAGAGACTTGTCTTGAAGGAGTTCTTTGCCCTAGGGTAGGTTATTCCACTCCACTCTGCTGCCGAAAGCAGGATTTGATGTGTTTAGGGCCTGATAGATTGTGATAGTTTAACTTAGCTGGCAGCCAGACAAGCCACAGCCACTCATAGCCTTTCCCCCCCAACCCAGGGAATCCAGGAGAAAATTGGAGGAGTAAAGGTCAGGAGACTTGTAGGTTGAGATAAGAACAATTTAATAATTAGAGTAAAAATAAAATTAAAATAATAAGAGTAATAATGATAACAATTATATAGATATGAGTGATGCAGAGTACAATTGCAATCCACCCACTGATAACGATCCCGGAGGAGTGAAAAGGAACCCTGAACCTGAAATCACAGTCCCGGAAAAGCGAGCCCGAGCGATTCCCAAGAGAATCCCCCCCTTTCTGGCCAGCCCCAGTTAATATACTGAACATGATGTAATATGCTATGGAATATCTCATTGGCACATCCAACTGTCAGTGCTGGGTTTTACTGACTACTACACTTTTCTTCTCCACTCCCCACTGCCAGTCCTCTCTTCTTGGATGCTGCCCAAGCACAGTGTCCTTGTAGTTATCAACCTTGTTCTCATAACAGTCTTCACTGAAACCAAAACACAGTGCTTTCTAGCTGCTAAGAAGAAAATTAACCCTGTCCCAGCAAAAACCAGGACATAGATCTCTAAATGCAATTCCCTCAGGTGCAGGACAGTAAGGCACACGCCTCTGACTGTTGAACCTTTTGCCCCTCTTAACTGAGTTACTTTTTTTTTAAAGTACATTTTTGATGAAGGATTTTTTTCTAAGTGTTAAGGGTGTGCTTTAAAACAGCTGAAAATCTAAAAGAATCATTTTTATTTCCTCCATTAGCCAGAAAAGTGGAATAAAATCAAACTAGTGGTAACCCAGGAAGATGTAGAACTAGCATACCAGGAAGCAATGATGAATATGGCACGACTGAACAGAACAGGTAAGAAGAGACGTCTGTGTTGTGGAGGATGGAGGGGATGTTGTGGGTTTTCCAGTTCCATACTTAATTTCATTTCACTGCCATGGGGAAATGTGACACAGCTGCTTTATCCCTTCCTTCTGCCCCATCTTTCTGCTGTTCAGTGTTTGTGAAGCAAGCAAATTAAAATCAAACGCCCCCTTTTAATTATACAGCAAAAACACAAATGCTGCTGGAGATGATTATGACTCGCGTGAGTGTTGCGAGTAACATGGCAGTGAGTTAGAAGATGCTTTCAAGGGAAATACATTGGATTTGTTCCTTATCTTCTGTGCCTAGAGAACTTACGAGGGCCTGACTGGAATAAGGTCAAAAAAATTTGAAATAGAATAAGAAAGGAAAAGCTTTTCATTTTTGTATGCTTTGTATGCTTCAATTTAATGTTTATTTTTAATTTTGTCATGTTACGTGCTTCCCAAAGTGTGGAATACGTAGCACATTTTTTCTTTCCTGTTTTTTTTTCCCCTCTGTTTTTGTTTTGTGTTGTTGATTTTTTTTTTTTTTCTTTTAATTTTGGTAGGGGAAAGGTTCTACTTTTACCCTAGAAATGCTAATCTGGGATTTCCCTTCTTTGTTCAAAGTATCTTTGGAGGAGCAGAGAATTGAATTCGGTGTTTCCTTACTTTTGAAGGAACAGGGATAGTTAAATATATCTTTTCCCACTTACACAATTTTCATTTTGTATTTGTTATGTCACCCCCACTAGTTTTTCATTCTTTCACAAAGTCTTCCAGGAAAAATAAATGACCAAGGATTGTCTTATGGAAAAGAACTTCCTGCTCATGTATTGGGAAGCACCAAAGAAGGGCAAGGCATTCTTGGCTTTGTTTTTATCCACTCACTCTTGTCAGGAACCTTTAAAAACACTTTAAGTATTCTAAACTGGAGCTATTGTCCTGCATGCAGGGGTGTCCTTCTCCCACCCAGGGCTCTGTAGCTACAAACGTCCAAGAATTTAATGAGTGCTTAGGTGGGGAGGCTGGAGCCCTTCCCCCACAACCTGCAGGATTTGTCAGGCTTTGTTCTTAAGCCCTTAAACTTTAAGTGTCCAGAACTTAAGTTCTGATCTGGTCATTTTACGCAGTGGCAAGGGAAGAGATGTGAGAAAACTGACCCAGGATGAGTCTGCTCCTTGCTCTTAATGAAGCAAAGCTGAGCTCAGAACCTCTCTGGCCTTCAACTTTGGGAAGTTTGAATCTGGAGCAAACTCCTGTTTCTTAGACTGCTAATATAAATTAGTGGCACATGTCTAATAGAGCATGCTCATAAATATAACTTTGGTGCTGGATTTTCAGCATGGTTTAATACCTTAAATACAAGTTGAATTTTTTAAGGGTTACATGGGGTATTGGTGAATTCCCTTCAAGCATGATTTTTCTTTTTAATCAATTTAAACTAACCCATCCTGATTGAAATTAAAGGTATGCACTGTCATTCAAACTGTGCACAATATTGTTGAAGAATTGCTTTTCCTGATAATTTTTCCTTTTTTTTTTTTCCCCTCTCCCTCTCTTGTAGCTGCTGGTCTCATGCACACTTTCAATGCACATGCAGCTACAGACATCACAGGGTTTGGAATCCTGGGACATGCACAAAACCTTGCCAAGCAGCAGCGAAATGAGGTGTCCTTTGTTATCCATAACCTTCCTGTTCTTGCCAAGATGGCTGCTGTCAGTAAGGCCTGTGGCAATATGTTTGGCCTCATGCACGGGACCTGTCCAGAGACTTCAGGTGGGTGACAGTTGTATCGCTCTCTTCCTTTTTTACACTTCCAACTTAGATTTTAATAACATTTCAGATGTACAAATCATGTGCTTTGCATTCAAAATCATTGTTGGTTTGGTATGTAGCCAAGCTAATGAGCATTAACCACACAACTGTTCACTTTTAACTTTTTCAGCCTAACTTCCAAACCACCATCATATTCTGAATGCCTTCTGCTTCCTTAGGAAACACTATTATAGAAACCCTTGCTGTATCTAGAACATTTTGTAGTTAGAAGTTAGTGATGATTCTGAATTCTTTTGAAACCTATTTTTCTCTTAGCTGTTAAATCCAGAACAGCGAATATCTGAAAATCCCAGCACAGCTGGCACAGGTTTCTCAAAGGTAAAGTCACCTGCAGTAGGTTTGCCAGTCAAATGGGTGGTGCCTTGTTTCTTATTATAAATATTTGTAAAGTTTGGTGCTGAATGGACCAGTCTCAGTGACTGAGGGCTTCTCTGTCCACATCATGCAGACATCAAAGAGTATAGATTTGCTCCCTTACATACATGAAATCTGACTTTAAGGGACTGTGACTAGCAGAAAAAAGAAAGACTAATAAAAAAAAATTGGTCTCCAACCCATTCATTACTTGAGTTCTCTCCTTTTTTTTTCTTTTTCTTTTTTTTTTTTTGAGTTCTCTATTTTACTGTGAGGGTGGTGAGAACACAAAATTGGAAATAAACGCTAGGAAGAGCACCCTGGTTGTAAAGAGGGAGCAAGTAAGTAAGAAGAGTTATGAAGTTGTGGCTGCTCCTCCCTGGAAGTGTTGAAGGCCAGGTTGGATGAGGCTTTGAGCAACCTGGTCTAGTGGAAGGTGTCCCTGCTGATGGCAGGGGGGTTGGAACTGGATGATCTTTAAGGTCCCTTCCAATCCTAACCGTTCTGTGATTCTATGATTCTGTTTAATAAAGCTGCCACTTGCAATGACAATGAATGCAACAGATGTGTGCTGAGATTGGGCTGTGGACACCAGTTCAGATAAGCATTGACACAGTCATTGGGTGATAAGAACTTCTGATGTTTGAAAGTTGCCTTATTATTAAGTGTAGGCCACTTCACCAACTAGCATGGTCACTGTCTTCTGCTGGAAGTCTCTATACTTCATTTTTCCCTTGAATCTTCTGTCCTGTTCCGTGTTGTTTTTCTTCTTTAAACTGACTTTCTCTTTGGGAAATGGAGAAGATGTAGCAACAAATCTGTCTTCTCTCTTATCTCATTTCTCCACCCTCTTGCTGCTCTCCAAAAGTATTATCCAAGTTCTCTACGGTTCACAACAGAGGGGGGGCCCCTTGAAGCAAAACAGTCTGAAGATCTGGAAAGAGGCATCACAGTGAGAGCCATAAACTTTTCCCCTAGTGAATACACAATTTACCATGATCTGATGAATTGTTCCTCAGCCATCTGTGTTTAAACAGACGCTCTGTCCTACAGAGACTGTGTGGCTCAGATGATGGGATATGGGATAGGATATGGGATGGGAACCCTTTCATGAGTTCAAATCCAGCACCAGTCAGCAGAGACCAGAAATATCTGGTGGTGTGTTGGCAAGCTCTGTCAATACGATTGGTAGCACCAGATTCTTACGACCCAGGAGTCCACGTAGCCAGAGTGCTGGTAGCATTTGTTACTGGCTGCAAAGAGTCCAAAAAATAGCGTGGGGACAGAGCTGGAACCATCGGACACTTCCAGGTGAGTGGCTGTGGCAGAGGTTTGTATAGCAGTTGGTTTGGGAATGGTTTAGCTGCAAACTGAGTGCTTGACTCTTCAGAGCTACACATCCTGCACCCTGGGGATATCCAGCTCTGTCTTAGCCCTGAAGGAATGTGGAACTGCACGGATGCACACACTGCTGTGAGAGGAGTTGGAAGCGGAAAACAGTCAACTTCAGAATCTCTTTTGGGACTGAGAGCACGGGGTGTATTTGAAACGCTGAAGAGCTTATGTTTCAACATAGATAGATGATGATGGAAAAACCAGCAAGGCATGTCTGGTTATTTGTGAACTTTGGGTGCCTCAAAACACGTATATTTGATTCCATCACAGCGTCGCGTTTTAGAGGCGGTTGTAGGGATTTGTTACAGGGCAGCGTCTGCCAAATATTAAAAAGCTCCATAGCCACGTGGACACAATAGCTCTAGTGTGAAGCTATAGAGCTGCAGTCCCGTGGGCTTTAGCCTTGCTCTGCATTGCCTGACACGTTGCAGCAGCGTGTGTGAGCGTGAGCAGGGCGTGCTAGGCTGACTCGATAGCTGTTTGTGCACTTCGTGTCCTGGGGTTGCTTTATGTGAAGGCAAGCGTCAGTCTTGCTGTGCTTCTATGTCCAGTTGTGAGGATGCATTTTGGGGGGGGGCTGCTCAGGACTGTTTACACTGGTTTTTATATTTATTTATTTATATATATATATATTTTTTTTTTTTTTTCTCTTTATTGGCTTAAACTTTCAGAAATGCTCTGTAGCTTCTTCATTTGTGAACAGATGTTTTTCAGCAGAGTGGGCAGGCGATGAGAAATTTACTGGAAAACTATTTGAATGGATTTTAAGACTGTTGTGGGTTTGTTTTTTTTTTTTTTCCAGTGCACATTTGCTGGGCACCTGTTGACAAAAGCCAGAGTTGAAAAGATCTATGATGTCATCTGTTCCATCCTCCAGGCACTCTTGCTTATGGTGTATTTACTTAAAATTGCAGTTTTACATGAGTTTGTGCTCTCTTTTAGGTAACTCTTTGGTAATGGTTAAAGTTGTCATCAGGCAGTTAGTTTCACAATAATTAAATTTGTGTATTAGACTGGCTACTTGCAGAAATAAGTTACAAATTTACTCTGCAGGGGATGTTCATGCCTGTGTGTATTCTTGCCAGTTCTCTTCTAATAACTTTTGAAACTGTTGACTGGTGTCAGACAACTTTGTAGTAGAGGTATCTCAAAAAGTGGCTGTTCGTGCAGATTTTGTGGAAATAGGCAGATGAGTAGAAAAGAAGGGCTGTGTTAGTGCCTGACAGGGGGAAGCTAATGATACCATCTTTTTGTTAGTCATTGTGGGAGAAAGCCATTAGCAGGAGCAAGGACACTTGGTTTTGATTCATGAACTGTTTGTGTTTCTGCTCTTAATTGCAAAGCTTTGCCTAGTCTGCTTTTGAAAATTTTTGTGTCCTCTTCCCTCCTTGCAATACAGCTGTTAAAACCAGCAATGGTCAGAACCTTTTAGTGGAGAAAAAAAAACTCCTTTCATTTTTATAAAGGTAAGCCAGGACAGACACCAAGGATCTGCATCCTTTGAACCCCCAAAAGCAGTGTACAGCAAACTCTAAAACCACCACGACCATTTGTTCATTCAGTCTGCAATTCATTCGCTTTGTCTTCAGTAGTGGCTGATGCAGACCTCACAAACTTGGTACGCCATGAAATGGTGCTTCCTTCAGTGCAGAGTGACCTGGTACAGGTGAAGACTTCTTGGAGTTGTCTGTGAGACAAAAAACAGAGCGACTGGGAAGGCCAGTCACATAGACTAGAGCAGAATACATAGTGGAGAACCTTAAGAACTTACCCAGGGGGTTAAGGAAAGAGACTGATCAGTCTGGCAGAGAAATACTCTCTGAGTACAGGAATCCTACTACTGGTTGAGAGTAGCCCGTAGCCTTTATTAAGTGTTACTGAGCAAGCTGTGGGATGCAGGCAGCAGGTGGGAAGTGATTTTTCATTGGAAACTGAGATTTTGTACATTTTGCTTATCTTGCCAAAGAATGTTAACAGTGTATGTGTACAAGAGATACAAAATTGCAGAAAGAGAGTGGGGAAGAGATAATTGAGTGAAGATTATTCTTGTACTCTTTCATATTTCCTTTTTCAGCATACTTCTACTCATCCCTTCTGGTTAGTTAGCACGTTCTCTGCGCTGCCACTTGTAAATCTCTTCCTTGACTCGCTTGCACCATGATGTAAGCTGCTCTTCAGTTTGGTTTGGAGCCTTCTATGGGAATGACACATAATTCCTTTGCAATCAGTTTGTCTGTTTACATCTGGAGTAGCTTAAACGCTGTCTTTCAAGCTTCTGGGGTTTTGGGGTTTTTTTTTTTTATGGAATTAACCTGGATGTTATACTCTGAAATGTCTGAGAGACGCAGGTGTTTTTCTGGAAGACACACTCATCTGCTTCATATAGAAGCTAAAAAATAACTTCCATGTATCCTTATAAATAATTCTTCATGTTCAGTAGCTGCTTCCTCACAGCCTTAAGTTAAAAGCGTCTTTAATCACAACCAAGAGGACTGTTTGCTCGGAAAAGTAAACATTGAGGTGCCTAAGGTTCTAAGAAGCTGTCCAGGAGTCGCAGAGTGGGGGCAGGAGGAGGTGGCACCACGCTCAGGGTGGCCAGGTCACCAGGTGACCCTTTGCCCCCAGGGTTGTCTCAGAGCTGGTGGCACAGCTTGCACTGCTGGCTGATGCCCTTTGCCTGAAGGAGAAGACTTTGGGTCAGTAACTCTTTAAAGGCAGGCCTCAGCATGCACCCAGATTCCTGTTTGCATTAATATACTCTCTTGCCCATGTTCTCCAAGAATTTTCCATGGGGAGATGGTATTTTCACATCCCTTAGCAGAGGCTGCCGTGTGTCAGATGTGAGCTGTGCCAACTGCGTGTAGCGCACAGTGCAGGGATCTGCAGGTGAGTTTGCTGCTCTGTGTGGCAGTGCTTCACACCTTTGAGACATAGAATATATGTACCAAAGGTAAGGGATATAGAAAAGCTGAATATTCCAGTAATCATAGAATCATAGAACAGTTTGGGTTGGAAGGGACCTTAAAGCTCATCCAGTTCCAACCCCCCTGCCATGAGCAGGGACACCTTCCACTAGACCAGGTTGCTCAAAGCCTCATCCAGCCTGGCCTTCAACACTTCCAGGGAGGGGGCATCCGCAACTTCCTTGGGCAACCTGTTCCAGTGTCTGACCACCCTCACAGTGAAGAACTTCTTCCTAATATCTAATCTAAACCTGCCCTCTTTCAGCTTAAAGCCAATAAAGGGCAGCACCAAAACATTGAATGATTTGGTCAGAGCCTCCTGGAAACTTGTGCCAGGGCTGACAACGAAACTCATCCTAGTAATTCACTTAGCAAGCCACCTTTCTCAGTGCTTTGGGATTCTTAAAGTGGAAGTGTTCTTAGGTTTAATAACTGAATGACTAGTTACTGTGCTGTTTCTGAAAAGCATTCATTAGTAAATTAAATATTTTTTAATTATCTCTGAGAAAAAAAAAATCAGGCTAAAAAAGGTTAGACAGTTCTCTAACAAAGGGATCAAAAGGGCTGTCACAGGGAGCACTGGATCAAGCCTGTGTTTAATTTTCTGCCTCTTGCATCCTCTGGTCCCTACTTGGATGAATGATTTAATCGCAGGCAATGGCATTACTTGCCGATCAGCTGCTACCAATATGTGGTTGTAGGTGTCTGGATGTGACCTTTACCCACAGTGTTTCTGCGTACAGGCCCTTTGCAGTCCTCTGCTGGAAGTTGACAATGCTGGTGTTGTTTCAGTGTGTCATTTATTGGCATCAGTGTGACGTCCTTTTGCCAACATCTTTTGTATGTATTTGGCTTTGTTTACATACCCACTGAACACTGAATTCAGGCACAAGCTTCTGTCTGTAAAGCAAGAGCTCAGAATCCACCATGTCTTCTCCTGGAGTCCCTGGAATTCGACAACATCCACTGAGGTCACCAAGTGCTTCTCTAAACAAGGATTTGGCAGATGGAGGATGAAATGCTTTGCAATCAGATGTTTTAATGCTCTGCTTTTTCTCTTTGCAGGAGGCCTCCTCATCTGTTTACCACGAGAACAGGCAGCACGTTTCTGTGCCGAGATCAAGTCTCCGAAATACGGGGAAGGTCACCAAGCGTGGATTATCGGCATTGTAGAGAAGGGCAACCGCACGGCCAGAATCATCGACAAACCACGAATCATCGAAGTCGCACCACAGGTGGCCACTCAGAACGTGAACCCGACGCCCGGTGCCACCTCTTAATAGAGATGAAATAGCTGTTTGTTTTTAAATAGATCTATTCCTTTATCATCCTACAATTTAAAGAACTGTAAAAAGAAAAGAAAACTCGTTGTGTCTGCGCATCTGGTGGCCTTAGGTCAGTTTATGAGTGGATACAATTAATAAAATAAAGTCCATTGCCTTTTTTTCCTGTTACATTAACTGAAGATGCACCTAATCTTGAGGCAGCTTCTGAGTTGAGAATTATATTGTTATCCAATACTGTTGATTCATTTTGAATCTTTAGACACTTATCTCTTGCCGCATAGGCTCTTTTTAAAGGTGCTTTCACGTAGCACAGACATTACCAGTAGTAGTGTCGAATAGCAGTTTGTGTCCTTTCATTATATGTGTATTTATCATGTCTAATTTCGATGCCTTGAGTGATACTCCAGAAAGGCAATAAATGGATAAGCGACACAGTGGCTATACCCAGTAGTAAGAGGGTTGCATGATTACATTCAATCTTTGATTTTTATTTTTATTTTTTTTTTTAATTTTTAAATTTTTTTTTGTAAGGTTTAGTCTTACCAAGAGCATCTATGACCCTGGACATTGCTTGGTAGTGCACTCTGTTTCAACGAGCAAGTGCTGACTTTGCATGGAAAGCACTTTGGAGTCGAAGGAGTCATTTTTAATTTCATTATTTGTAGACCTGACAATATTTACTGTATTATTGATGATTGTTTTCTTTATTGATAGCAAGGAAAAATAATTCTTTTTTATTTTTTTTTTTTTGCAATGTGATTGGATGTGCTATAGTGCAACAAAAGGTTTTGCAGACCAAAAGGAGGTTACTGTATAATATTCATTTACAATTCACTATATAAATAACTACACAAATAATTTTTAATTATAATCAAGCTAAAATAAACCTCTGTTCTGTGGATGGTAGTGTTTAATACATTTTATATTTTGTATAGTGATTACAAGCCTTTTTTTGTTTCTTTAAAATCAGCAGCTGTTTAGTATAATTCTTAGTATTATTTTGTTCTTTGCTCAAATACATTTTTGTGCACGCTTTTGTGATCTGTGTTTTAAATCTACATTGCCAACATTGCAGCTTGAACTTAAGCTTGTTATTCAAAATAAATATTTAATTTTTTTTATTGCTCTTGTATAAGTGCATGAACTTTTTTGATTCCTAGCTGAATTACAAACCAGAAAGAGGAGAAATCT
>NW_010290713.1:0-1161 GCF_000700745.2 Antrostomus carolinensis | reverse complement strand
AACGATGGTGACACCCAATGATGGTGCCACCCAATGATGGTGACACCACCCCCTGGAGGTGACAATGTCCCCGTGTGTGTCCCCAGGGAGCCCCTGGGCAGCCTGAGCCCCGAGGAGCGTGACGCCCGCACGGTGTTCTGCATGCAGCTGGCCGCCCGCATCCGCCCCCGCGACCTCGAGGACTTCTTCTCGGCCGTGGGCAAGGTGAGGGGACACCGAGGTCCTCGTGGGGACACCGAGGTCCTCATGGGGACAGCAAGGTCCTCATGGGGACACCAAGGTCATTATGGGTCCATCAAAGGTCTTTGAGATGCCATCAAGGTCTTTATGGTGACATGGTGACATTAAGGCCTTTGAGGTGCCATCAAGGTCTTTGAGGTGACATGGAGGTCTTCATGGGTCCATCAAAGGTCTTCATGGTGACACCTAGGTCTTTGAGGTGCCATCAAGGTCTTTGAGGTGCCATCAAAGTCTTCATGGTGACATCAAAGGTCTTGGTGGTGACATCAAGGTCATTATGGGGCCATCAAAAGTCTTTGAGGTGCCATCAAGGTCATTATGGGTCCATCAAAGGTCTTTGTGATGCCATCAGGGTCTTCATGGTGACATCAAAGGTCTTGGTGGTGACATCAAGGTCATTATGGGGCCATCAAAAGTCTTTGAGGTGCCATCAAGGTCATTATGGGTCCATCAAAGGTCTTTGTGATGCCATCAGGGTCTTCATGGTGACATCAAAGGTCTTGGTGGTGACATCAAGGTCATTATGGGGCCATCAAAAGTCTTTGAGGTGCCATCAAGGTCATTATGGGTCCATCAAAGGTCTTTGTGATGCCATCAGGGTCTTCATGGTGACATCAAAGGTCTTGGTGGTGACATCAAGGTCATTATGGGGCCATCAAAAGTCTTTGAGGTGCCATCAAGGTCTTTGAGGTGACATGGAGGTCTTCATGGGTCCATCAAAGGTCTTCATGGTGACATCTAGGTCTTTGAGGTGCCATCAAGGTCATTATGGGTCCATCAAAGGTCTTTGTGATGCCATCAGGGTCTTCATGGTGACATCAAAGGTCTTGGTGGTGCCATTAAGGTCTTTGAGGTGCCATCGAGGTCCTTATGGTGACATCAAGGTCTTTATGGTGTCACCAAGGTCTTGGTGGGGTCATC